>NC_080624.1:2761817-3019234 GCF_027887145.1 Ammospiza caudacuta | reverse complement strand
AACCCCCTCATAATTCCTCTCTGTACCCCACAATCCCCTCCCTTAACCCCCCCTATACCCCATAAACCATCACTAATCTCCTCATCCCCCGTTAACTCCTTCTGTACCCCATAATCCCCCCATTAACCCCTTCTATACCCCATAATCCCCCCTTAAACCCTTCTGCACCCCATTAATCCCCTCTGTACCCCATAACCCCCCTTAACCCCTTCTGTGCCAAATTAACCCCTTCTATACCCCGTAATCCCCCATTATTTCCCTAATCCCCCATTAAACCCTTCTATGTCCCATAGCCCCCCATTAACCCCTCTGTACCCCATTATCCCATTAACCCCTTCTATTCCCCTTAACAGCCCCCATCAACCCCTTCTGCACCCCATTAACCCCTTCTATACCCCTTAACAGCCCCCATTAACCCCTTCTACACCCCTTAACAGCCCCCATCAACCCCTTCTGCACCCCGTTAACCCCTTCTATTCCCCGTATGCCCCCCATGAAACCCCTCTATACCCCATAAACCCCTCATTAATCCCCTCATCCCCCCATTAACCCCTTCTATACCCCATTAACCCCCCTTTAACCACCTCTACACCCCATTAACCCCTTCAGCACCCCATGAACCCCCCCTGTACTCACCCCCGGGGTCTGGGCTGCGGCCGTGGGGCTGTCCCGGGGGTCCCCCCCGCCCTCGGCCCCCCGACTCCTCTTTGGCTCCAGCTCCTCCTTGGCCAGGGCGGGCAGGAGGTGCCCCCCCCCCCGCTCCGCCCGGCGCTTGCGGCGCCGCTCGGGGTCCCGGCCGCGGGCCCGAGCCCCCCGGCGCTCCGCCTGCTCCAGCTGGGGAGGGGGACACGGAGAGACCCCTCAGACACCCCAAAATCGGGACAGGACACACACAGAACCCTCAGACACCCCAAAATCCGGACAGGACACACACAGACCCGTCAGAGACCCCTCGAGCCCCCCGGCACTCTGCCTGCTCCAGCTGGGGGGCACACACCCGTCAGACACCCCAAAATCGGGACAGGACACACACAGATCCCTCAGACACCCCAAAATCCGGACAGGACACACACAGACCCCTCAGACACCCCAAAATCCGGACAGGACACACAGAACCCTCGGACACCCCAAAATCCGGACAGGACACACGCAGACCCCTCAGACACCCCAAAATCCGGACAGGACACACACAGAACCCTCAGACACCCCAAAATCCGGACAGGACACACACAGACCCGTCAGAGACCCCCCCGCCTGCTCCAGCTGGGGAGGGGGACATGGAGAGACCCCCTCAGACACCCCAAAATCGGGACTTGGGGGGAACAGACCCCTCAGACACCCCAAAATCGGGAATGGACACACACAGACCCCTCAGACACCCCAAAATTGGGACAGGTGGGGACAGACCCCTCAGACACCCCCAAATCAGGAATGGGGACACACAGACCCCTCAGACACCCCAAATCAGGAATGGGGACACACAGACCCCTCAGACACCCCAAATTGGGAATGGGGACACACAGACCCCTCAGACACCCCAAATCGGGAATGGGGACACACAGACCCCTCAGACACCCCAAATTGGGAATGGGGACACACAGACCCCTCAGACACCCCAAATCGGGAATGGGGACACACAGACCCCTCAGACACCCCCCAAATCGGGAATGGGGACACACAGACCCCTCAGACACCCCAAATTGGGAATGGGGACACACAGACCCCTCAGACACCCCAAATCGGGAATGGGGACACACAGACCCCTCAGACACCCCAAATTGGGAATGGGGACACACAGACCCCTCAGACACCCCCCAAATCGGGAATGGGGACACACAGACCCCTCAGACACCCCAAATTGGGAATGGGGACACACAGACCCCTCAGACACCCCCAAATCGGGAATGGGGACACACAGACCCCTCAGACACCCCCCAAATCGGGAATGGGGACACACAGACCCCTCAGACACCCCAAATTGGGAATGGGGACACACAGACCCCTCAGACACCCCCCAAATCGGGAATGGGGACACACAGACCCCTCAGACACCCCAAATTGGGAATGGGGACACACAGACCCCTCAGACACCCCCCAAATCGGGAATGGGGACACACAGACCCTTCAGACACCCCAAATTGGGAATGGGGACACACAGACCCCTCAGCCACCCCAAATCAGGAGGGCAGGGGCTGGGCTGACAGGGGTTAATGGGGGGCGGTGAGGTACAGAAGGGGATTATGGAGGGGTTGGGGGAATAATGGGATTATAGGGTATGGAAGGGGTCAATGGGGCACGGAGGGGATTAAGGGGGGATTATGGGGTGCAGAAGGGGTTAATGAGGGGTTATGGGGTATAGAAGGGGTTAATGGGGGAGCTGTGGGGTACAGAGAGGGTTAATGGGGTACAGAGGGGGTTAATGGTATTGGGGTGCCCAGGGTGGGCGGGGAGCAGCGCAAGGAGGGATTTGGGGGTCTCTAATAGCTTTTGGGGACCCTCACCCTAAAGGGTCAGTTCTGGGGGTGAGTTCTGTACCCCAGGGCGGTTTTGGGGGTCCCTGGGCAATTCTGGGGTGCCCGGGTCAGTTTTTGGGGTGCCGCACCTCGAGCAGCAGGCGGAACAGGGCCAGCGGGGGCGGGCGCGTGGCCTGCAGCAGCCGCCAGATGCTCTGGGCCTCGTCCAGCGTCACCTCCAGCAGGTCCCCCTCCATCATCAGCTCCTCCAGCGGCCGCCGCGTGGCCTCGGGCAGCTCCAGCACGGGGCCCTGCAGCCGGGGCAGCGCCGCGCTCAGCGCCTCCAGCTCTGTGGGGACATCATGGGGACATCGTGGGGACAGTGTGGGGACACCACAGGGACACTGTGTGTGCCCTCGGGCAGCTCCAGCACGGGGCCCTGAGCCGGGGCAGCGCCGCGCTCAGCGCCTCCAGCTCTGCAACGGGGACATCGTGGGGACAGTGTGGGGACATCATGGGGACATGGGACACGTGACCTTGGGCAGCTCCAGCACGGGGCCCTGAGCCGAGGCAGTGCTGCGCTCAGCGCCTCCAGCTCTGTGGGGACATCATGGGGACATCATAGGGACATCATAGGGACAGTGTGGGGACACCACAGGGACACTGTGTGTGCCCTCGGGCAGCTCCAGCACGGGGCCCTGCAGCTGGGGCAGCGCCGCGCTCAGCGCCTCCAGCTCTGCAACGGGGACATCATGGGGACATCGTGGGGACATCATGGGGACACCACAGGGACACGGGGATAAGGGGACACACGGGGTTCCAGCCCCAGCAGCGCTACGCTCAGCATCTCCAGCTCTGTGGGGACACCATTGGGACACCACAGGGACACGTGGACACACTGTGCTCAGCGCCTCCAGCTCTGCAGGGACATCGTGGGGACACCATAGGGACATGGGGTACACTCAGCACCTCCAGCTTTGTGGGGACATGGGGACACCGTGGGGACACCACAGGGACAGGGTGCACCACAGGGTGCACTCAGCGCCTCCAGCTCTGTGGGGACATCGTGGGGACACCATGGGGACACCGCAGGGACCCCCACAGATCCACAGGACCCCCCAGCACTGCTGAGCTCACCAGGGACCCAGGGGATCCCAAATCCCTCTGTCCCTGCCCCATGGGATCTGCTGGATCCCTCTGTCCCTCCCTGGGGATCCCAAATCCCTCTGTCCCTGCCCCATGGAACTCCCTGGATCCCTCTGTCCCTCTCTGGATCCCTCTGTCCCTCAGTCCCTGCCCCATGGGATCTGCTGGATCCCTCTGTCCCTCCCTGGGGATCCCTGGATCCCTCTGTCCCTCTGTCCCTGCCCCATGGAACCCCCTGGATCCCTCTGTCCCTCTCTGGATCCCTCTGTCCCTGCCCCATGGAACCCCCTGCATCCCCGAGGGTCTCCCCACAGCCCCAATCCCACTCACCCGAGGCCAGGGGTCCGTTCTTCTCCGGGCTGGGGGCGTCCCCGTTCTCCACCGACACCTGGGGGGGACGGAGGGAAGGTGTTCTGGGGGGCTCAGCATCCCCCAGCCCCAAAACCACCCCAAAACCACCCCAAAACCTGCCCCACACGTCCCCACTGCCCCCTGAACCCTCCCACCTCGGTCTGCTCCTTGTGGTGGGCCTGGCACAGAGCACAATCACCCCAAAACCCCCAAGAATCTCCCCAAAATCCTCATAATTTCGCCCAAAACCCCCACAAATCCCCCAATTCTCACCTTGGCCTGCTGGCAGCTGGTCTTGCACAGGGGTCTGACACCCCAAATTCCACCCAAATCCCCCATAAATCCCCAACTTGGTCTGCTTGTTGTGGCTGGTCTCACACAGGGCCCTGACAGCCCAAATTTCCCCTAAATCTCCCCAAAACCCTCATAATTTCCCCAAAACCCCCATAATTGCCCCCAAAACCCACTTTGGTCTGCTCATTGCGCCTGGCCTCGCACAGGGCCCTGACACCCCAAATTCCCCCCAAATCATCCCCAAACCTCCCTAAATCTCCCCCAAATCACCCCCAAATCTCCATAAAACCCCCCATAATTCACCCAAAACCCACCTTGGTCTGCTCATTGCAGCTGGTCTCGTGCAGGGCCCTGACACCCCAAATTCCACCCAAATCACCCCAAACCTCCCTAAATCTCCCCCAAATCACCCCAAACCTCCCTAAATCTCCCCCAAATCGCCTCCAAATCTCCCTACCTCGCCCAAAACCCCCACCTTGGTCTGCTCATTGCAGCTGGCCTCACGCAGGGCTCCATCACCATCACCATCACCGTGGTGCAGCCAGTGCCGCAGGGCCCTGACACCCCAAAACTCCCCAAATCCCCCTCTAATCTCCCCAAAACCCCCATAATTGCCCCCAAAACCCACTTTGGTCTGCTCGTTGTGGCTGGCCTCACGCAGGGCCCCATCACCATCCCCGTGGCGCAGCCGGTGACGCAGGGCCCTGACACCCCAAATCCCATCAAATCTCCCCAAATCACCCCCAAATCTCCCCAAACCCCCATAAATCTCCCCAAAATCCCCACCTTGGTCTGCTCGTTGCGGCTGGCCTCGCGCAGGGCTCCATCACCATCCCCGTGGCGCAGCCGGTGCCTCAGGGCCCTGACACCCCAAATCCCATCAAATCTCCCCAAAACCCCCCAAACCTCTCCATAATGCCCACCTTGGTATGGTTGTTGCGGCTGGCCTCGCGCAGCGCTCCATCACCATGGTGCAGCTGGTGCCACAGGGCCCTGACACCCCAAATCCCCCCTAATCACCCCAAATCTCCCCCAAACCCCCTAAATTCCCATACCTTGGTCTGCTCGTTGCGGCTGGCCTCGCGCAGGGCCCCGTCATCGCCATCCCTGTGGTGCAGCCGGTGCCGCAGGGCCCTGACACCCCAAATTCCCCCCAAATCACCCCAAATCTCCCCAAAATCCCCACCCTGGTCTGCTCGTTGCGGCTGGCCTCGCGCAGGGCCCCGTCACCATGGTGCAGCCGGTGCCGCAGGGCCCTGACACCCCAAATTCCCCCCAAATCACCCCAAAACCCTCCCAAATCTCCCCCAAACCCACCCTGGTCTGCTCGTTGCGGCTGGCCTCGCGCAGGGCCCCGTCACCATCGCCACCATGGTGCAGGCACTGCCGCAGGGCCCCAACACCCCAAATCACCCCCAAAGCCCCCCAAATCTCTCCATAATGCCCACCTTGGTCTGCTCGTTGCGGCTGGCCTCGCGCAGGGCCCAATCACCATCCCCATGATGCAACCGGTGTCTCAGGGCCCTGACACCCCAAATCACCCCAAACACCCCCAAATCCCCCCCAAATCACGCCAAACCCCCATAAATCTCCCCAAATCTCCCCCAAACCCACCTTGGTCTGCTCGTTGCGGCTGGCCTCGCGCAGGGCCCCGTCGCCGCCATCCCCGTGGTGCAGCCGGTGCCGCAGGGCCGCCAGGCGCTCCAGGGGCGCGGCCACCTCGGGGGACGCCAGGAGCTGTCGGGCCCGGTCCTGCCAGGTGATGGCCCTCTCGGTGAGGCACTGCAGGGCCTCGCCCTCGGGCAGCCGCACCGGCAGCTTCTGCAGCGCCACCAGCAGCGCCAGGATGGTCTCGAGGCGCGGCCGCCGCGAGCGCTGGCACAGCGGGCACAGGAACTTGGCGTCCCACTCCCACCAGGCCGGCGATGGCTTCTGGGCGCCCAGGCGGGGCCAGGCCACGCAGGAGCCGTGGAACCAGTCCCGGCAGAGCTGGCACTGCAGCATGCCCGGCCCCGAGGGCTGCCCGCACACGCAGGACGGAGGGCCCGGGCCGGGCAGGGGCGGCGCCGCTTTCTGGGCGTTGGCGTGGCGGAGGCGCAGCATGCCCTCCTTCTCCTTCTGCTCGCCCTCCTTGAACGCCACGATCTGGGGGGACAGAATAGGGTGACAGGGTGTGACCCAAAGCCCTCAGTGCCCTCCTTCTCCTTCTGCTCGCCCTCCTTGAACGCCACAATCTGGGGGGACAGAATAGGGTGACAGGGTGTGACTCAAAGCCCTCAGTGCCCTCCTTCTCCTTCTGCTCGCCCTCCTTGAACGCCACGATCTGGGGGACAGAGATTGGGGGGTTCAGGGTCTGACCCCCACCCCAAACCCCTGAATGCCATGATCTGGGGTGAGGGAAAGCAGGGGTGACTGGGTGTGACCCCCCCGAGTCCAAAGCCCTCAGTGCCCTCCTTCTCCTTCTGCTCGCCCTCCTTGAACGCCACGATCTGGGGGGGATCAGGGGGTCAGAGGGGACAGAGACTGGGGGGTGACAGGGTTGGTGAGTGACAGGGGGTGACCCCCACCCCAAAGCCCTGAGTGCCCTCCTTCTGCTTCTGCTCGCCCTCCTTGAACGCCACGATCTGGGGGGACAGCATGGTGTGAGAGTGTGTGACCCCCTTCCCAAACCCCCTGAGGGCCCTCCTTCTCCTTCTGCTCCCCCTCCTTGAATGCCACGATCTGGGGGGAGAGAGACTGGGGGTTCAGGGTGTGACCCCCCAGCCCAAAGCCCTGAATGCCCTCCTTCTCCTTGCCCTTCTTGAATGGCACAGTCTCGGGGGGACACCAGGGGGTGAGAGGGGACAGGGTTGCGGGGTGACAGGGTGTGACCCCCACCCCAAAGCCCTGAATGTCAAAATATGGAGGAAAATCGTGAGTGTGAGAGGTGACAAGGACTGGGGGAATGTGGGTGCCCCCCACCCCAAACCTCTGACCACGAAGATATGGGATGGGCACAGCAGGGGGTGAGAGGGGACAGGGATTGAGAAAATGTGGGTGCCCCATCCCCAAACTCCTGAACACCAAGATCTGGAGGGAAATTGGGAGTGTATGAGATGACAGGGTTGGGGGAATGTGGGTGACCCCCACCCAAAACCCCAAAACCCTCAATTTAGGGAGAACAAGGAACACGAGTGATAACAGCAATCAAGGTCGGATGCAGTGCCCCCACCCCAAACCCCTGAATGCCAAAATCTGGGGGACAGCAGGTGGTGAGAGGCAACAGGGATTGGGAGAAATGTGGGTGCCCCCCACCCCAAACCCCTGAACACCTTGATCTGGAGGAAAATTGGGAGTGTGAGAGGTGACAGGGCTGGGGGGTCTCAGGGTGTGCCCCACCCCAAACCCCTAAACCCCCCAATTTAGGGAGAACAAGGAACGTGAGCAATAACAGCAATCAACGTCGGATGCGGCGCCCCCACCCCAAACCCCCCAATCCCAGGGTGGGCACAGCAGGGACAGGAGCAGTGCCGGGGGTCCCGGGGTGCCCCCCACACCCCCCCAGCTCACCACAGCCCCGGGGTCCCGCAGGTCCTGCGCCGACAGCCCCAAGCTCTCGGCGTCCAGCCGGTACAGCCCCGGCTCCTGCCGCCACTTGAGCCTCTTGCTGCTGTCCGAGCCGGCGTCAGCGCAGGGACACAGCACCTGGGGGACACCACGAGGGGTCAGCGCCCTGCCAGGACCCCCCCCGGGCCCCCCAGAGCCCCCCCAGACCCACCTCGAGCAGGGTGTAGCAGGAGTTCTTCTTGAGGAAGGTGCGGGAGGCCTTGTCCCGCCACGAGTGCGCGGTGCCCACCTGCACCTCGAGCTGCCGCAGCTCCTCCAGGCGCACGGGCAGGTCCCGGCCCACGGCCACCAGGCCCTCCAGGTCATCGAGGCACGGGTAGTGGTCACCGTTCTGGGGGGACAGGGACATGGGTGACATGGGGACACATGGGTGACATGGGGACATGTGGGGACACGGCCACCAGGCCCTCCAGGTCATCGAGGCACGGGTAATGGTCACCGTTCTGGGGGGACACGGGGTCTGGGGTGACACGGGGACATGTGGGGACACGGTGGCAGGAACAGGGACAGGATGGGAAGGGGACATGGTGGCAGATGGGAGGTCCATGGGGGCAGGGATGTGGAGGTGTCCAGTGTCCACAGGGACACGATGGGGACACAGCACTGTCCCCTGTCCATAGAGACAGGTCAAGCATGTGCAATGGGGGACAGGGACACAGGAGTGTCCAGTGTCCACAGGGACACGATGGGGACACAGGTGTCCAGAGTCCATGACAGGGATAGAATGGGGACACAGGGGTGCCCCCTGTCCACGGGGCCAGGACAAGGATGGACAATGTCCAGGGTCCATGGGGACACGATGGGGACACCAGGACAAGGACACAGGGGTGTCCAAGGGGACAGCCCAGGCACTCAGGGCTGTGTGCAGTGAGGGGTCCCCGGGGGTCCCAGGAGGGTCTCAGAGGGTCCCAGGGGTTTCCAGGAGGGTCCCAGGGGTGCAGAGCCCACCTGGATCTCCTCGACGTCGGCGATCCAAGCCCGGGCCTTGCCCAGGGCCTCCTTCAGGGCCTGGATGTTGGGCAGCAGCGCCGGAATGTTCTCGGCCTCCTTGATGATGGCAGCCAGCGTGGCCGGGGGGTGCTTCTGCCTGCGGGGGGGGCAGAGCCAGGGACCTGAGAGCCCTGAGACCCCCAGAGACCCCCCTGATACCCACAGAGCTCCCTGATACCCCCAGAGACCCCCCCCAACAACCCCAGAGATGCCCCTGACACCCCCAGAGATCCCTCCTGACACCCCCAGAGCCAAGGAGAGCCCCCAGACCTTTTATCTCCAACCAGGGGACAGAGGGCACAGCCCCATCCCCCTCTTCCCCTCTCAGGTGCAGCCCCCAGCCCCTTTATCTCCCCCTGGGCTGGGGTCTCTCCCCCTGGCGATGGCTCCAGCCCCTTTGGGAATGACTCCAGCCCCTTTATCTCTCCCTGGGGATGGCTCCAGACTCCCACCTCCACCTGGGGATGGCTCCAGCCCCTTTATCTCCCCCTGGGTTGGGGTCCTGCCCCTTTATCTCCCCCTGGGTTGGGGTCTCTCCCCCTGGGTCGGGGTCTCTCCCCCTGGGGATGGCTCCAGCCCCTTTATCTCTCCCTGGGTTGGGGTCTCTCCCCCTGGGCGTGGCTCCAGCCCCTTTATCTCCCCCTGGGTTGGGGTCCGGCCCCTTTATCTCCCTTTGAGGAGGGGTCTCTCCCCCTGGGGATGCCCCCAGCCCCCTGACCTGGCCTCGAGGCACATCTGTGCCTTCTCCTCCCAGCGCTGGGCGATGGTCAGCAGCTCCTGCAGCTCGGCCATGGCCACGTCCACGGCGGGGCTGGGCGCCACGGTGCGGCCGGCCTGGATGAGGCCGCGCATGACGGGCAGGGGGACGCGGGCGCGCGGGGACCGCAGGGTGGCCGTCACCTCCTCCAGCCACGCGGCCTGGGCCAGCTGCCGCTCCAGCCGCCGGCCCTCGGGCACCTCCACGCCCAGGCGGGAGCCCCGCTCCAGCAGCTCCTGCAGGGCCCCCGGGGCCGGCGGGGGAACGGCCAGCGCGGCACGGGCCTCAGCCTGGAACGCCTCGACACGGTCCAGGAGAGCCTGGGGGGACACGGGGACAGTGTGGGACATCGTGGGGACAGTGTGGGACATCGTGGGGACACACAGGGGACATCCCAGAGATCCAACCCCTCGGCCTGGAACGCCTCGACACGGTCCAGGAGAGCCTGGGAGACACGGGGACAGTGTGGGACATCGTGGGGACAGTGTGGGACATCGTGGGGACAGTGTGGGACATCGTGGGACATCGTGGGGACACACAGGGGACACCACAGAGATCCAAACCCCTCGGCCTGGAACGCCTCGACGCGGTCCAGGAGAGCCTGGGGGGACACGGGGACAGTGTGGGACATCGTGGGGACAGCGTGGGACATTGTGGGGACAGTGTGGGACATCGTGGGGACACAGGGACAGCAATGGGACACTCCAGAGATCCCCACCCCTCGGCCTGGAAGGCTTCAACCTGGTCCAGGAGGGCCTGGGGGGACAGGGGGACAGTGTGGGACATCATGGGGACAGTGTGGGACACTGTGGGGACAGTGTGGGACATCGTGGGGACACACAGGGGACAACCCAGAGATCCCCACCCCTCGGCCTGGAACGCTTCAACCCAGTCCAGGAGAGCCTGGGGGGCACATGGGGACAGTGTGGGACATCGTGGGGACAGTGTGGGACATCGTGGGGACAGTGTGGGACATCATGGGGACACAGAGGGACAGCATTGGGACACTGTGTGACACCCTTGAGACACGGGGTCAGGGACAGACAGGGGACAGCATGGGACACACACGGACAGACACCCCCAGGACACTGTGTGACAGCCGTGAGACGCACAGGGACACCCCTGGGACACGGGGTCAGGGACAGACAGGGGACAGCAATGGGACACACAGAGGGATGGACAGGGGACAGTGTGGGAAACACAGGGACAGCAATGGGACACGGGGTTAGGGACAGACAGGGGACAGCGTGGGACACACAGAGGGACGGACAGGGAACACTGTGGGACAGCAATGGGACATGGGATTAGTGACGGACAGGGGACAGTGTGGGACACCCAGAGGGACAGCGTGACACACAGTGTGACACCCCTGGGACACAGAGGGACATGCCTGGGACACTGTGTGATACCATGGGACCATGTGTGACCCCGTGTCCCACCTGCACGTCCCCAGTCTGGTGCACGACGCAGTGTGACACAGTGTGACACCGTGTGACCCCAGGTGACACAGTGTGACACACCATGTCACCCTGCCCCACCTGCACGTCCCCGATCTGGTGCATGACGCAGTGTGACAACCGTGTGACCCCAGGTGACAATGTGTGACCCCAGGTGACGACGTCACCCTGCCCCACCTGCACGTCCCCGATCTGGTGCATGACGCAGGGCAGTTGGTTCATCTGCTCCAGGAACGCCCGCAGCTCCTCCACCGTCAGCGCCGGCGCAGGGACACTGCGGGGACACGGACACTCAGGGGACACTGAGGGGACACGGACACTGAGAGGACACTCAGGGGACACTGAGGGGACACTGCGGGGACACGGACACTGAGAGGACACTCAGGGGACACTGAGGGGACACTGCGGGGACACGGACACTCAGGGGACACTGAGGGGACACTGCGGGGACACGGACACTCAGGGGACACTGAGGGGGCACTGCGGGGACACGGACACTCAGGGGACACTGAGGGGACACTGCGGGGACACGGACACTCAGGGGACACTGAGGGGACACTGTGGGGACACGGACACTCAGGGGACACTGAGGGGACACTGCGGCGACACGGACACTCTGGGGACACTGAGGGGACACTGAGGGGACACTGCGGGGACACGGACACTCAGGGGACACTGAGGGGACACTGGGGCGACACGGACACTCTGGGGACACTGAGGGGACACTGGGGCGACACGGACACTCTGGGGACACTGAGGGGACACTGACATTGTGGGGACAGGGACACTGCAGGGACAGGGACATTGTGAGGACATAGAGGGGACACTGTGGGGACACTGCGGGGACACTGAGGGGACACTGTGGAGACACTCTGGGAACAGGGAAAGGACCCTGCAGGGACAGGGACAGAGAGGGGACACCGTGGGGACACTGCAGGGGACAGGACCCACAGGTGACAGCACAGGGACACAGGTGACAACACAGGGACACACAGAACAACAACAGCGCCAGCAAACCGAGCACGCTGAGACTCCGGCTGGACACACACAGCCAGGGTGACCCGTGACAGTGGCACCGCCCTGCTGGGGACACTGTGAGGACACTGTGAGGACACTCTGGGGACACCACGGGGACAGCTGGGGACACTCTGGTGACACTGTGGGGACACTCTGGTGACACCGTGGTGACACACTGGGGACACTGTGGGGACACTGGTGACACCGTGGTGACACCCTGGTGACACTGTGGGGACACCCTGGTGACACTGTGGTGACACACTGGGGACACTGTGGGGACACTGTGGTGACACACTGGTGACACTGTGGGGACACTGGAGACACTGTGGGGACAACTGGTGACACTCTGGTGACACACTGGGTACACTGTGGGGACACTGTGGGGACACCCTGGTGACACCGTGGTGACACACTGGGGACACTGTGGGGACACCCTGGTGACACTGTGGGGCACTGGGGACACTGTGGGGACAACTGGTGACACTGTGGTGACACTCTGGTGACACTGTGGTGACACACTGGGGACACTGTGGTGACACACTGGGGACACTGTGGGGACACTCTGGTGACACCGTGGTGACACACTGGGGACACTGTGGTGACACACTGGGGACACTGTGGTGACACACTGGGGACACCGTGGTGACACTCTGGTGACACCGTGGTGACACACTGGTGACACACTGGTGACACTGTGGTGACACTCTGGTGACACTGTGGTGACACACTGGGGACACCGTGGTGACACACTGGGGACACCGTGGGGACAACTGGTGACACCGTGGTGACACACTGGGGACACTGTGGGGACACCCTGGGGACACTGTGGGGACACTGGGGACACTGTGGGGACACCCTGGTGACACTGTGGGGACAACTGGTGACACACTGGGGACACACTGGTGACACTGTGGGGACACTGTGGTGACACACTGGTGACACTGTGGGGACACTGGAGACACTGTGGGGACAACTGGTGACACTCTGGTGACACACTGGGTACACTGTGGGGACACTGTGGGGACACCCTGGTGACACCGTGGTGACACACTGGGGACACTGTGGGGACACCCTGGTGACACTGTGGGGACACTGGGGACACTGTGGGGACACCCTGGTGACACTGTGGGGACACCCTGGTGGCACCGACCCGGTCTCCTGGGAGCTGATGAGCCCCAGGGCCTCGGAGACGCAGCGCTCGGCCTGGCGCAGGCAGCCCTTGAGGCGGTGCAGCAGCTCGTTCTCGGGGAACTTGCGCTCCCGCGCCTCCGACTCCAGCGCGCGCAGCTCCTCCAGCGCTGCGGGGCAGGGGTGGGTTCTGAGACCCCCCAGTTCCGCAGGGGAGACCCCGAAATCCCCCTGGGAGCCCCCGAATTCCCCTGGAGAGCCCTCAAAACCTTCCTTGGGAGCCCCCAAAATTCCCCTTGGGAGTCCCCCCAAACCTGCCCTAGAGAGCCCCCCAAAACCCCCTTGGGAGCCCCTCAAATTCCCCTTGGGAGCCCCCAAAACCCGCCCTGGAGAGCTCCCATGACAGCCCCTCAAAACCCCATTGAGAGCCCCTAAACCCTCTTGAGAGCCCCCCAAACCCCCTGGGGACCCCAAATTCCCCTTGGGAGCCCCCAAAAACCTCCCTGGAGAGCTCCCTTGACAGCCCCTCAAAACCCCCCTTGAGAGCCCCCAAAACCCCCTTGGGAGCCCCCAAAACCTCCCTGGAGAGAGCCCTCCAAAATTGCCCTGAGAGACCCCCAAACCCCCTGGAGAGCCCCCCAAACCCCCCTTGTGAGCCCCCAAACCCCCCTCACAGAGCCCCCCAAAATCCCCTTGAGAACCCCCCCAAAACACCCCTTGGAAGTCCCCCTTGGGAACCCCCCAAAACCCCCCTGGAGAGCCCCCCAAAAGCCCCTTGGGAGCCTCCTTGAGAGCTCCCCAAAAGCCCCACTGGAGAGCCCCCCAAACCCCACTGGAGAGACCCCCAAAACCCCCATTAGGAACCCCCCAAAACCCCCCTTGGGCGCCCCCCAAAACCCCATTGAGAGCCCCCCAAACCCCCTTGGAGAGCCCCCAAACCCCCCTGGCAACCCCCAAAACTCCCTTGAGAGCCCCTCAAAACCCCCTTGGGAGACCCCAAACCCCCGTGGGAGCCCCCCAAAACCCCCCTTGAGAGCCCCCAAAATTCCCCTTGAGAGCCTCCAAAAACCCCCTTGGAGAGCCTCCCAAACCCCCCTTCAGAGCCCCTCAAAACCCCCTGGAGAGCCCCCCAAAATCCAACTGAGAGCCCTCAAACCCCCTTGGGATCCCCCAAACCCCCCTTGGGAGCCCCCCAAAACCCCACTGAGAGCCCCCCAAACCCCCTTGGAGAGCCCCCAAACCCCCCTGGCAACCCCCAAAACTCCCTTGAGAGCCCCCCAAACCCCCCTTGGAACCCCCCAAACCTCCCTTCAGAGCCCCTCAAAACCCCCTGGAGAGCCCCCCAAACCCCCCTTGGAACCCCCCAAACCTCCCTTCAGAGCCCCTCAAAACCCCCTGGAGAGCCCCCCAAACCCCCTTGGGAGCCCCCCAAAATCCAACTGAGAGTCCTCAAACCCCCTTGGGATCCCCCAAACCCCCCTTGGGAGCCCCCCAAAACCCCATTGAGAGCCCCCAAAACCCCATTGAGAGCCCCCCAAACCCCCTTGGGAGCCCCCCAAAACCCCACTGAGAGCCCTCAAACCCCCTTGGAGAGCCCCCAAACCCCCCTGGTGACCCCCAAAACTCCCTTGAGAGCCCCCCAAACCCCCCTTCAGAGCCCCCCAAAATTCCCCTTGAGAGCCTCCCAAAACCCCCTTGGAACCCCCCAAACCCCCCTTCAGAGCCCCTCAAAACCCCCTGGAGAGCCCCCCAAAATCCAACTGAGAGCCCTCAAACCCCCTTGGGATCCCCCAAACCCCCCTTGGGAGCCCCCCAAAACCCCACTGAGAGCCCCCCAAACCCCCTTGGAGAGCCCCCAAACCCCCCTGGCGACCCCCAAAACCTCCTTGGAACCCCCCAAACCCCCCTTCAGAGCCCCCCAAAACCCCCTGGAGAGCCCCCAAACCCCCTTGGGAGCCCCCCAAAATCCAACTGAGAGCCCTCAAACCCCCTTGGGATCCCCCAAACCCCCTGGGCACCCCCACTCACTGCGCTTGCGGCCGTCCTCCACCTCGAGGGCGATGCGCACCTTGTTGGCCCAGGTGTCGAAGGACTCTGCGCGCACCTTGAGCTTGTGCAGCATGGCCGGCAGCTCGTCCAGGGTGTAGCGGTACCTGGGGGGCACCGGGGCTCACTGGGGGGCTCTGGGGGCACCCCAAAAGGGACACACGGGACCCCCAGACTGAGCTCACGGGGTGTTCCCCATCCCAGGGACACCTCGAGATCTTCAGCACCCCCAAACCACAGCCAGGGTCACACCAGGACCCCCAGATCAATGCCATGTGTGTCCCCAGGGTCACATCAAAGCCCCCCCAAAAACCATCTCCAAATCTGTAGAGGAGCCACCAGGTCGTGGCTGTGTCCCCCCACCCCATCCCAGGGACACCTCGAGATCTTCAGCACCCCCAAACCACAGCCAGGGTCACACCAGGACCCCCAGCTCAACGCCATGTGTGTCCCCAGGGTCACATCAAAGGTCCCCAGCCCCCCAAATCCCATTCAAACCCCCCCAAACTCCTCTCCCAGCCCCCCAATCCCCTGTCCAAGCACGTCAAATTCCTCTCCAAGCCCCTCAATCCTTCTCCAAACCTCCCCAATCCCATTCAAACCTCCCCCAAACTCTATTTAAACCCCTCCAAATCCTATTCAACTCGCCCAAACCCCTCTCCCAGCCCCCCAAACCCCATTTAACCCCCCCAAACCCCATTCAAACTCCCCCAAACACCATTCAAACCCCCTCCAAACCCCATTGAACCCCCCAAACTCCATTCAAACTCCCCCAAACCCCTCTCCAAACCCCATTCAAATCCCCCCAAACCCCAAACTCCTCTCCAAACCCCATTCAATCCCCCCAAACCCCATTTAACTCCCCCAAAACCCCATTCAAACCCCCCCAAACCCCATTCAAACTCCCCCAAACACCATTCAAACCCCTCTCCAAACCCCATTCAAACCCCCCCAAACCCCAAACTCCTCTCCAAACCCCATTCAATCCCCCCAAACCCCATTCAACCCCCACCAAAACCCTCTCCAAGCCCCCCAAACCCCATTTAACCACCCCCAAACCCCATTCAAACCCCCCCAAACCCCACTAAACTCCATAAAACCCCCCCAAACCCCATTCAAACCCCCCTAAACTCCATTTAAACTCCCCAAACCCCACTAAACCCCATTCAAACCCTCTCAAACCCCATTCAAACCCCCCTAAACTCCATTTAAACTCCCCAAACCCCGCTAAACCCCATTCAAACCCACTCAAACCCCATTCAAACCCCGCTAAACTTCATTCAAACCCCATTTAAAGCCCCCCAAGCCCATTCAGACCCCCCTAAACTCCATCTAACCCCCTCTCTCACCCCCCAAACCCCATTCAAACCCCACTAAACTCCATAGAACCCCCCCAAACCCCATTCAAACCCCCCTAAACTCCATTTAAACTCCCCAAACCCCACTAAACCCCATTCAAACCCCGCTAAACTCCATTCAAACCCCATTTAAAGCCCCCCAAGCCCATTCAAACCCCCTCTAAACTCCATTTAAACCCCCCCCAAGCCCCACTGAACCCCCTGTAGCCCCCCACCTGAGGTACTGCTTGCTGCGGGGGCACTTGCACAGGTCGTCCATGTGGTAGAGGCAGACGAGGCCCTGGGGGCAGTCGTAGCAGGCCAGGGCAGACAGGAAGCACGTGGTCTTGCACTTGTCACACTGCCGCTCGTCGTCGGGCAGCAGCTCGAAGGCCTCGCGCTCGGCCTCTGTGATGCCCTGGGGGGGCAGGAAAATGGCAATCAGACCCTCCTCGTGGAGATTTTGGGGTGTTCTCAGCACCCCCGATCCATTCGTGACCCCCTCAGAGGGATAAAAATCCTCCCTGTAGCTTCAACCCCTCCTGCTCTGCCTCTGGGATGTCCTGGGGGAGCAGGAAAATGGATATCAGAACCCCTATATAGAGATTTTGGGGTGTTCTCAGCACCCCAATCCCTTCATGATGCTCTAACTGGGGTAAAAATTCCCTCAGATTTTCCCCTGTAGCTCCAACCCCTCCTGCTCTGCCTCCGGGATGCCCTGGAGGGGCAGGAAAATGGATAGCAGAACCCCCCCATGGACATTCTGGGGTGTCCCTGTACTCCTAATCCCTCCATGATCCTCTCAAAGGGATAAAAACTCCCTCAGATTTCCCCCTGCAGCTTCAACCCTTCCTGCTCTGCCTCCGGGATGCCCTGGGGGGTCAGGAAAACGCACATCAGACCCTCCTCATGGAGATTTTGGGGTGTTCTCAGCACCCCAATCCCTTCATGATGCCCTGACTGGGATAAAAATTCCCTCAGATTTTCCCCTGTAGCTTCCAACCCTCTCTGCTCTGCCTCCATTATGCCCCGAGGGGCAGAAAAACCTACATCAGAACCCCCCATGGAGATTTTGGGGTGTTCTCAGCACCCCCAATCCCTTCATGATGCTCTGAGAGGGATAAAAATTCTGTCAGATTTTCCCTTGGAGCTCCAACCCTTCCTGCTCTGCCTCCGGGATGCCCTGGGTGGGGCAGGAAAATGGACATGAGATCCCCCCCGGCGGAGATTTTGGGGTGTCCCTGTACTCCTAATCCCTCCATGATCCTCTCAAAGGGATAAAAACTCCCTCAGATTTTCTCCTGTAACTCCAACCCCTCCTGCTCTGCCTCTGGGATGTCCTGGGGGAGCAGGAAAATGGATATCAGAACCCCTATATAGAGATTTTGGGGTGTTCTCAGCACCCCAATCCCTTCATGATGCTCTGACTGGGATAAAAATTCCCTCAAATTTTCCCCTGTAGCTCCAACCCCTCCTGCTCTGCCTCCGGGATGCCCTGGAGGGGCAGGAAAATGGATAGCAGAACCCCCCCATGGACATTCTGGGGTGTCCCTGTACTCCTAATCCCTCCATGATCCTCTCAAAGGGATAAAAACTCCCTCAAATTTTCTCCTGTAACTCCAACCCTTCCTGCTCTGCCTCTGGGATGCCCTGGGGGAGCAGGAAAATGGATATCAGAACCCCCACATTTTGGGGTGTTCTCAGCATTCCCAATCCCTCCATCACCCCCTAAGGGTGACGGAACAACCCTCACCCCCTCCCCAGACCCTTTGGGGTGCCCCAAAAGCGCCACAACCACCCCCCCCTCCATCTCCCTTGCCCCCTCCCCCTTCGTGGGCGCCCCCCACCCCCCGTTTTTGGGGGTGCCCCCACCTTCTCGAGCAGGGCCTTGCGCAGCTTGCGCTCCTCCTGCACGAGCACGAACATCTCCTTGTGCACGGCGGCCGCCAGGTTCAGGTCCAGCTTCTCGGGGCTGGCGGCCATCTTGCAGATCAGCTCCTCGTGCGAGAACACGCAGTAGCGGCGCAGGCGGCGATAGTGCTCGATGCACTGCCGGCCCGCGGGGAGCTGCGGGAAAACGGGGGAAAACGGGGGGTCGGGGGGGGGGGTCCCCAAAACCTGGGGGGACCCCCAAACGCAGCCCTGAACCCAGCTGTGCCGACCGAGCTCCCAAAGCTGGGAACCTTCCCATAGCCCTGAACTGAGCCGGGCACCGGATGATGCTCAATGCACTGCCTGCCTGCGGGGAGCTGAAAGGGACTGGGGGCGTCAGGGGGGTCCCCAAAACTGGGGGAACCCCCAAACGCAGCCCTGAACCCTGAGCTGTGCCGAGCTCCCAAAGCTGGGAGCCTTCCCATAGCCCTGAACTGAGCCGGGCACCGGATGATGCTCAATGCACTGCCTGCCTGCGGGGAGCTGAAAGGGAAAACGGGGCGTCGGGGGGGTCCCCAAAACCTGGAGGGGGACCCCCAAACACAGCCCTGAACCCTGAGCTGTGCCGAGCTCCCAAACCTGGGAACCTTCCCACACCCCTGAACTGAGCTGGGCAGCTGAAAGGGACTGGGGGCGTCAGAGGGGTCCCCAAAACCTGGGGGGAACCCTAAACACAGCCCTGAACCCAGCTGTGCCGAGCTCCCAAAGCTCCCAGACCTGGGAACCTTCCCATAGCCCTGAACTGAGCCGGGCACCGGATGATGCTCAATGCACTGCCTGCCTGCGGGCAGCTGAAAGGGACTGGGGGCGTCAGAGGGGTCCCCAAAACCTGGGGGGACCCCCAAACGCAGCCCTGAACCCTGAGCTGTGCCGAGCTCCCAAAGCTGGGAACCTTCCCACAGCCCTGAACTGAGCCGGGCACCGGATGATGCTCAATGCACTGCCAGCCTGCGGGGAGCTGAGAGGGACTGGGGGCGTCAGGGGGGGGGTCCCCAAAACCTGGGGGGACCCCCAAACACAGCCCTGAACCCAGCTGTGCCGAGCTCCCAAAGCTCCCAAAGCTGGGAACCTTCCCATAGCCCTGAACTGAGCTGGGCACCTGAAAGGGACTGGGGGCGTCAGGGGGGGTCCCCAAAACTGGGGGGGGACCCCCAAACACAGCCCTGAACCCTGAGCTGTGCCGAGCTCCCAAAGCTGGGAACCTTCCCACACCCCTGAACTGAGCTGGGCACCTGAAAGGGACTGGGGGTGTCAGGGGGGTCCCCAAAACCTGGGGGGGACCCCCAAACGCAGCCTCGAACAGATCTCAGCACCCCCAAACCTGGGGAACCCCCCATAGCCCTGAACTGGGCAGTGCCCCAAGCACCCCCTGCCTGTGGGAGCTGCACGGGGGGCAGGGGCTCCCCAGAACTGGGGGACAGACATTCTCTCCCCCCCCCAGGGATATTCTTCTTTCTCCCCCAGGGATATTTTTCTTGTTCCCCCCGTGGTTTTTCTGCCCTTTCAGGCACTTTCTGAGCCCCTCCAAACACATTTTGTGCCCCCCAGAATTCTGGCTTCTCCTTTTCTTTTTCTTCCTTTCTCCACCCATAAATTTCAGTTTCCCTCTTTGTGCTCCCCTGTTTTTTTTGCCGTATAAAGGAATAATAATAATAAATAAAGAAATAATTTATATTATATTATATTATATTATATTATATTATATTATATTATGTTATATTATATTACATTATGTTATATTATATTACGTTATAGTATGTTATATTATATTATATTATATTATATTATATTATATTATATTATATTATATTATATTATATTATATTATATTATATTATATTATATTATACTATATTATGTTACACTATATTATGTTACACTATATTATGTTACACTATATTATGTTACACTATATTATGTTACATTATATTATGTTACATTATATTATGCTACATTATGTTATACATGGTAAAAATATAATATTATTGATATAATATTATTAATATATCAAGATACATTATCACTATATTATTAATAGAATAATTGTGTATATTAATGTATTAACATACTGATATGTTAATTATTGTAACACTAATATATTACTAATATACATTGATATATGTGATATATAACATATAATATACAGTATATAGTATATAATATATACTATATACTATATAATATATATAATATATAATATTTAACATATAATATATATAATAAAATATGACATATAAAGGAATAAAAGAAAAGGAATAATAGAAAAAAAAATAATATAAAGGAAGTCTGGAGGGTTTTGATTCCTCTAGTGTAGGCTTTTCTAAGTACTAGGAAATGAGAGGGCTGGTGTACCTGCCTCCCCAGGTATTTTTTCTGCCCCCTCAGGTCCATTTTCTACCCCCCAGGTCCATTTCCCGCCCCCCAGGTCCATTTTCTACCCCCCCAGGTCCATTTTCTACCCCTCCAGGTCCATTTTCTACCCCTCCAGGTCCATTTTTTAACCCCCCAGGTCGATTTTCTACCCCTCCAGGTCCATTTTTTACCTCCCCAGGTACACTTCCTGCCTCCTCAGGTACATTTTCTACCCCCCAGGTCCATTTTTTACCCCCCCCAGGTGCATTTCCTGCCCCCCAGGTCCATTTTTTACCCCTCCAGGTCCATTTTTTACCTCCCCAGGTCCATTTTTTACCTCCCCAGGTACACTTCCTGCCTCCTCAGGTACATTTTCTGCCCCCCAGGTCCATTTTTTACCCCCCCAGGTGCATTTCCTGCCCCCCAGGTCCATTTTTTACCCCCCAGGTCCATTTTTTACCCCCCCAGGTACATTTCCTGCCTCCCCAGGTACACTTCCTGCCCCCCCAGGTCCATTTTTTACTCCCCCAGGTCCATTTTTTACCCCTCCAGGTACATTTTTTACCCCCCCAGGTCCATTTTTTACCCCCCAGGTCCATTTTTTACCCCCCCAGGTCCATTTTCTACCCCCCAGGCCCATTTTCTGCCCCCAGAGCTCACCCAGTCGGCCGTGCAGAAGTTGACGGCCTCGGCGAAGTTGTAGCCCTGGTTGAAGCCGCTGTGGTAGGCGCGGGGGAAGGTGATGACGAACTCGCCGGCGCATTGGTTGGTCCGGACCACCTGGGGGGACACACCTGGGCTCAGCCCCGCCCCCAGGGCGTGTCACGGGGCCGGGGGGGGGGGGGCTGGGGACACCCCCAACTCACGGGGACGCCGTGGGCCATCAGGGTGTTGGGGTTCATCAGGGTGACGAGCTGGTGCAGCAGGTCGGGCTGGCTCTCGAACAGCTCCGGCGTCAGCTTCTTCATCACCTCCTCCAGGTGCTCGGCCGCGAACGACGGGACCCCGTACCAGGTCTTGGGCTCGCCCCTGCGGGTGGGGGACCCCAAAAATGTCCTTATTCCACCCCAAAAATGTCCTTATTCCATCCCAAAAATGTCCTTGTTCCACCCCAAAAACCTCCTTGTTCCACCCCAAAAACCTCCTCATCCCACCGCGATCCACCCCAAAAACCTCCTCATCTCACCCCGTACCACGTCTTGGGCTCGCCCCTGGGGGTGGGGGACCCCAAAAATGTCCTAATTCACCCCAAAAATGTCCTTATACCATCCCAAAAATGTCCTTATTCCATCCCAAAAACCTCCTTGTTCCACCCCAAAAACCTCCTCATCTCACCCCGTACCAGGTCTTGGGCCCGCCCCTGCGGGTGGGGGACCCCAAAAATGTCCTTATTCCATCACCAAAAATGTCCTTATTCCATCCCAAAAATGTCCTTATTCCATCCCAAAAACCTCCTTGTTCCACCCCAAAAACCTCCTTGTTCCACCCCAAAAACCTCCTTGTTCCACCCCGTACCAGGTCTTGGGCTCGCCCCTGCGGGTGGGGGACCCCAAAAATGTCCTAATTCCATCCCAAAAATGTCCTTATTCCAGCCCAAAAATGTCCTTGTTCCACCCCAAAAACCTCCTCATCCCACCCTGTACCACATCTTGGGCTCGCCCCTGGGAGTGGGAGACGCCAAAAATGTCCTAATTCACCCCAAAAACCTCCTGATCCCACCCTGATCCACACCAAAAACCTCCTCATCTCACCCCGTACCATGTCGTGGGCTCGTCCCTGGGGGTGGGGGACCCCAAAAATGTCCTTATTCCACCCCAAAAATGTCCTTATTCCAGCCCAAAATTGTCCATATTCCACCCCAAAGACCTCCTTGTTCCACACCAAAAACCTCCTCATCCCATCCCGTACCACGTCTTGGGCTCGCCCCTGGGAGTGGGAGACCCCAAAAATGTCCTAATTCACCCCAAAAACCTCCCTATTCCATCCTAAAAATTTCATCATCCCACCCCGTATCACGTCTTGGGCTCGCTCCTGGGGGTGGGGGACCCCAAAAACATCCTTATTCCAGCCCAAAAATGTCCTAATTCACCCCAAAAACCTCCTGATCCCATTCCTGTACCAGGTCTCGGGTTCGTCCCCGGGGATGGGAGACCCCAAAAATGTCCTTGTTCCACACTAAAAACCTCCTGATCCCATCCTGTACCGCCCCAAAACCACCCTCATCCCACCCCAAAAATCTCCTGATCTCATCCTGCACCACACCTTGGGCTCTCCCCTGGGGATGGGGCACCCCAAAACCTCCTGATCCCACCCCAAAAACCTCCTGATCCCACCCCAAAAACCTCCTGATCCCACCCCAAAAACCTCCTTATTTCCATCCCAAAAACCTCCTTGTTCCACCCCAAAAACCTCCTTATTTCCACCCCAAAAACCTCCTTATTTCCACCCCAAAAACCTCCTTATTTCCATCCCAAAAACCTCCTGATCCCACCCCAAAAACCTCCTTATTTCCACCCCAAAAACCTCCTTATTTCCACCCCAAAAACCTCCTGATCCCACCCCAAAAACCTCCTTGTTCCACCCCAAAAACCTCCTTATTTCCACCCCAAAAACCTCCTTATTTCCACCCCAAAAACCTCCTTATTTCCACCCCAAAAACCTCCTGATTCCACCCCAAAAACCTCCTGATCCCACCCCAAAAACCTCCTGATCCCACCCCATGCCATGTCTTGAGCTCACCCTGGGGACAGGACACCCCAAAAATGTTCCTCCTGGCCACTCAAACACCCCACAATCACCCCCTGGGCACCCAGAATTAACCCCTGGGCACCCAGATGCCCCCCAAAGTTGCCCCTCTTGTCCCCCAGATGCCCCCAAACACCCCAAAGTCGCTCCCCTGGCCCCCCAAACACCCCAAAATCGCCCTCCTGGGCACCCAAAATCACCCCCTGGGCACTTAAATGCCACCCAAACACCCCAAAGTCATTCCCCAAGTGCCCCAGACACCCCAAATTTGCCCCTCTCTCCCCCCAGACAACCCTAAATGCCCCCTGGTGCCCACCAGTGGAGGTAGTTGATGGAGCAGCTCCCTAAATGCCCCCCAGATGCCCCTTGGTGCCCCCTTGGTCCCCACCAGGTGCCCCTTGGTGCCCACCAGTGGAGGCAGTTGATGGAGTAGCCCCCTAAATGCCCCCAGGTGCCCCCTAAATGCCCCCCAGAAGCCCCCCCAGATGCCCACCAGTGGAGGCAGTTGATGGAGCAGCTCCCTAAATGCCCCCCAGGTGCCCCCTAAATGCCCCTTGGTGCCCATCAGTGGAGGCAGTTGATGGAGCAGCTCCCTAAATGCCCCCCAGGTGCCCACCAGTGGAGGTAATTGATGAAGTAACTCCCTAAATGCCCCCCAGGTGCCCACCCAGTACCCACCAGTGGAGGCAGTTAATGGAGTAGCCCCCTAAATGCCCCTTGGTGCCCACCAGTGGAGGCAGTTGATGGAGCAGGTCCCTAAATGCCCCCCAGGTGCCCCCTAAATGCCCCCCAGAAGCCCCCCAGGTGCCCACCAGTGGAGGCAGTTGATGGAGCAATGCCCCCCAGGTGCCCCCTAAATGCCCCCTTGGTGCCCACCAGTGGAGGCAGTTGATGGAGCAGCTCCCTAAATGCCCCCCAGACACCCCTAAATGCCCCCCAGGTACCCACCAGTCGAGGCAGTTGATGGAGTAGCTCCCTAAATGCCCCTAAATGCCCCCCAGGTGCCCCCTAAATGCCCCCCAGGTGCCCACCAGTGGAGGCAGTTGATGGACTAGCTCCCTAAATGCCCCTAAATGCCCCCGGATGCCCCCTGGTGCCCACCAGTGGAGGCAGTTGATGGAGCAGCTCCCTAAATGCCCCCCAGGTGCCCCCTAAATGCCCCCAGGTGCCCCCTAAATGCCCCCAGGTGCCCACCAGTGGAGGCAGTTGATGGAGCATCTCCCTAAATGCCCCCTAAATGCCCCCCAGGTGCCCCCTAAATGCCCCCTAAATGCCCCCAGGTGCCCACCAGTGGAGGTAGTTGATGGAGTAGCTCCAGTGGTCCTCGATGTGCCAGCAGAAGGCCGAGAACACCATGCCCACGTAGAGCCAGGGCACCTTCATGCCCGAGATGTCGGCGTTGATGTGGCACAGCACCGACTGCTGCAGCACCGGCATCACGTTCAGGTTCCAGCCGCTGCCCGCGTACTCCTGGGGACACCGAGGGGACACCGAGGGGACACCGAGGGGACAGCGTCACCGGGCATGGGGACACCGAGGGGACACCGAGGGGACAACGTCACCGGGGATGGGGACACCAAGGGGACACCGAGGGGACAGCGTCACCCAGGGATGGGGACACCGAGGGGACAGCGAGGGGACACCGAGGGGACACAGAGGGGACAGCGTCACTGGGGATGGGGACACCGAGGGGACTTGGGGACACCGAGGGGACAGCGTCACCGGGGATGGGGACACCGAGGGGACAGCGAGGGGACACCGAGGGGACAGCGTCACCGGGCATGGGGACACCGAGGGGACACCGAGGGGACAACGTCACCGGGGATGAGGACACCAAGGGGACACCGAGGGGACAGCGTCACCCAGGGATGGGGACACCGAGGGGACAGCGAGGGGACACCGAGGGGACACAGAGGGGACAGCGTCACTGGGGATGGGGACACCGAGGGGACTTGGGGACACCGAGGGGACACTGAGGGGACAGCGTCACCGGGGATGGGGACACCGAGGGGACAGCGAGGGGACACCGAGGGGACAGCATCACCGGGGATGGGGACACCAAGGGGACACCGAGGGGACAGCATCACCCAGGGATGGGGACAGCGAGGGGACAGCGAGGGGACACCGAGGGGACAGCGTCACCCAGGGATGGGGACATCGAGGGGACACAGGGAAGGTGTCACCTCGACACAGGGACATGCCCAGGACAGCATCACCCAGACATGGGGACGAGGGGACACAGGGACATGGTATCACTCCCACTCCCACATGGGGACAGGGACATGCCCAGGACAGTGTCACCCGGGCACAGGGACACCCCAAGGGACAGTGTCACCCAGGCACAGGGACACCCCCAGGACAGTGTCACCCGGGCACCCGGACACCCCCAGGACAGTGTCACCTGGGCACAGGGACATGGCATCACTCCCCCATGGGGACAGAGACACCCCAAGGGACAGTGTCACCCGGGCACGGGGACACCCCCAGGACAGTGTCACCTGGGCACAAGGACATGGCATCGCCCCTACATGGGACAGAGACACCCCATGGACAGTGTCACCCGGGCACGGGGACATGGCCTCACCTCCACGTGGGGACAGGGACACCCCAAGGGACAGCGTCACCCAGGGGATGGGGACACTGAGGGGACACAGGGATGGCATCACTCGGGCATGGGGACATGCCCAGGACAATGTCACCCGGGGATGGGGACACCGAGGGGACAGTGTCACCCGGGGGATGGGGACATCGAGGGGACACCAAGGGGACAGCATCGCTCAGAGGATGGGGACATTGAGGGGACAGTGTCACCCGGGGGATGGGGACATAGAGGGGACACGAGGATGGCATCACCTGGGCACGGGGACAGCATCACCCAGGGGATGGGGACACCAAGGGGAGAGGGACATCGAGGGGACGGCGTCACTCAAGGGATGGGGACACTGAGGGGACAGTGTCACCCACGGGATGGGGACATCAAGGGGACAGTGTCACCCACAGGATGGGGACACCAAGGGGACATGGGACAGTGTCACCTGGGCACAGGGACATCCCTAGGATGGCATCACCCAAGCACAGGGACATGGTGTCACCCCCACATGGGGACAGGGACACCCCAAGAACAGCGTCACCCGGGGGACAGTGTCACCCAAAGGGATGGGGACACTGAGGGGACAGTGTCACCCAAAGGGATGGGGACACTGAGGGGACAGCCAGGGGACGGTGTCACCCAAAGGGATGGGAACAGGGACACCCCCAGGACATTGTCACCAGGGGATGGGGACATCGAGGGGACACTGTGAGGATGGCATCACCCAGGGATGGAGACATCAAGGGGACAGTGTCACCAGGGATGGGGACATCGAGAGGACACTGAGGGGATGGTGTCACCAGGGGATGGGGACATCGAGGGGATGGTGTCACCCAGGGATGGGGACATCGAGGGGACAGTGTCACCAGGGATGGGGACATCGAGGGGATGGTGTCACCCAGGGATGGGGACATCGAGAGGACACCGAGGGGATGGTGTCACCAGGGATGGGGGTTTGGAGGGGACGGCGTCCCCCAGGGATGGAGACATCGAGGGGACAGTGTCACCAGGGATGGGGACATCGAGGGGATGGCATCACCTCGATGAGGACACCCAGGGGACACAGGGACAGTGTCCCCAAGGGACAGCATCACTGAGGGGACAGGGACACCTCCAGGACAGCGTCACATGGGCAGGGGGACACCAAGGGGACAGCGTCACTTGGGCAGGGGGACACCAAGGGGACACCAGGACGGTGTCACCCGGGCACAGGGACACTGTCCCACCTCCTCCTCGGGGGAGGTGACACTGTCCCTGGCAATGCCCCCGTGGGGTAACAATGTCCCCCCGGGGGAGGTGACAGTTTTTCCCCGGGGGAGGTGATCACGCCCCTGTCCAGAGGTGACAATGTCCCTGGCAGTGTCCTGGGGAGGTGACAATGTCCCCCTGGGGGAGGTGACACTGTGACAGTGTCCCCAATGTCCCACCTCCTCCTCTGCGGAAGTGACACTGTCCCTGGCAATGCCACCGTAGGGTAACAATGTCCCCCCAGGGGAGGTGGCAGTGTCCCCGTGTCCCACCTCTGCCTCAGGGGAGGTGACAATGCCCATCAGTGCCCTGATGGCAGGTGGGAGGTGACAGTGTCCCCATGTCCCACCTCCTCCTCTGCGGAGGTGACACTGTCCCTGGCAATGCCCCCGAGGGGTAACAGTGTCCCCCTAGGCGAGGTGACAATGTCCCCCCCAGGGAGGTGACAGTGTCCCCATGTCCCACCTCCTCCTCGAGGGAGGTGACAATGCCCCTGGCAGTGCCCGGGGGAATGTGACACTGTTCCCCCGGGGGAGGTGACACCGTGGCAGTGTCCCCGTGTCCCACCTCCTACTTGGGGCGGGAGGTGACAACGTCCCTGTGGCAGTGCCCTGGGAGGAGGTGACAACGTCCCACCAGGTGAGATGACAATGTCCCTGGCAGTGCCCCAGGGGAGGTGGCAGTGTTCCCCCTGGGGGAGGTGGCAGTGTCCCCACTGTCCCCGTGTCCCACCTCCTCCTCGGGGGAGGTGACAATGCCCCTGGCAGTGCCCCGGGGGAGGTGGCAGTGTCCCCGTGTCCCCGTGTCCCACCTCCTCCTCGGGGGACAGGCGCCGTTTGCCGTCGCGCACGGGGAAGCCGGAGCCGAACTCCTTGGAGTGGATGTCGGCGCCGTACTCCACGGTCACGTCCTCCTCGATGCTGTTCACCAGGCGCCAGAACTCCTTCTCCACCAGCTCCGTGGGCACCATCTGCGGGCACCCGGGACATCAGGGGGCATTTTGGGGGGGATTTGGGGGCATTTGGGGGATTTTTGGGGAGATTCTGGGGCATTCTGGGGGGTTTTGGGGCTGTTCACCAGGCGCCAGAACTCCTTCTCCACCAGCTCCTTGGGCACCATCTGCGGGCACCGAGGGCATTTGGGGGGATTGTGATGATTTGGGGGGATTTTGGGGGTTTTTGAGGGCATTTTGGGGCTGTTCACCAGGTGCCAGAACTCCTTCTCCACCAGCTCTGTGGGCGCCATCTGCAGGCACCGAGGGCATTTGGGGGCTTTTTGGGGGTTTGGGGGGGGATTTTGGGGATTTGGGAGCATTTTGGGGTTTTTTGGGGAGATTCTGGGGCATTTTGGGGGGTTTTGGGGCTGTTCACCAGGCGCCAGAACTCCTTCTCCACCAGCTCCTTGGGCACCATCTGCGGGCACCGAGGGCATTTGGGGGATTTTGGGGGGATTTTGGGGGTTTTTGAGGGCATTTTGGGGCTGTTCACCAGGTGCCAGAACTCCTTCTCCACCAGCTCTGGAGGCACCATCTGCAGGCACCGAGGGCATTTTGGGGGTTTTGGGGGGGATTTTGGGGGTTTGGGGGGATTTTGGGGGTTTTTGAGGGCATTTTGGGGCTGTTCACCAGGTGCCAGAACTCCTTCTCCACCAGCTCCTTGGGCACCATCTGTGGGCACCGAGGGCATTTTGAGGGTTTCTGGAGGGGTTTTGGGGTTTTCTGGGGGCATTTTGAGGGCTTTGGGGGTTTTTGGGGGGATTCTGGGGGAGGTTTGAGGGGATTTGGGGTGGGATTTGGAGGTTGTTCACCACAACTCCTCCACCTCCTGACGCTCCGTGGGCACCATCTGCGGGCAGGGGGCTTGAGTGGGGGGCTGCAGGGAGGGGATTTGGGGGCCAAGGGCCTTCAAGGGGTACAGGATGGTTTTAGGTGTGTCTGGGGGAGACCTGGAGGGGTTTTGGGGTGACCCAGGCAGGTTTTGGGGTGATGCAGGGGGGTTTTGGGGTGACCCAGGCAGGTTTTGGGGTGCTCACATGGACGGGCACATTGAAGCAGCCAGCCTTGAAGGCATCACCCACCTCCCCAAAGGGAGGGGAGCCCAAGGGAGTCTGGGGGGCTCAGGGGGAACCTGGGGAGTTTTGGGGGGATCCAGGGGGGTTTGAGGAGATCTGGGGGGTTTTGGGGTGACCCAGGCAGGTTTTGGGGTGATGCAGGGGGGTTTTGGGGTGACCCAGGCAGGTTTTGGGGTGATGCACGGGGGTTTTGGGGTGACCCAGGCAGGTTTTGGGGTGCTCACAAGGATGGGCACACTGAAGCAGCCAGCCTTGAAGGCATCACCCACCTCCCCAAAGGGAGGGGAGCCCAATGGAGTCTGGGGGGCTCAGGAGACCCTAGGAAGTTTTGGGGGAATCCAGGCAGATTTTGGGGTGATGCAGGGGGGTTTTGGGGTGACCCAGGCAGGTTTTGGGGTGCTCACAAGGACGGGCACATTGAAGCAGCCAGCCTTGAAGGCATCACCCACCTCCCCAAAGGGAGGGGAGCCCAAGGGAGTCTGGGGGGCTCAGGGGGAACCTGGGGAGTTTTGGGGGGATCCAGGGGGGTTTGAGGAGATCTGGGGGCTTTTGGGGTGACCCAGGCAGGTTTTGGGGTGCTCACATGGACGGGCACATTGAAGCAGCCAGCCTTGAAGGCATCACCCACCTCCCCAAAGGGAGAGAAGCTCAATGGAGTCTGGGGGGCTCAGGAGACCCTCGGAAGTTTTGGGGGGATCCAGGGGGGTTTGAGGAGATCTGGGGGCTTTTGGGGTGACCCAGGCAGGTTTTGGGGTGATGCACGGGGGTTTTGGGGTGACCCAGGCAGGTTTTGGGGTGCTCACAAGGATGGGCACACTGAAGCAGCCAGCCTTGAAGGCATCACCCACCTTCCCAAAGGGAGGGGAGCCCATTGGAGTCTGGGGGGCTCAGGAGACCCTAGGAAGTTTTGGGGTGATCCAGGGAGTTTTTTGGGGTCCGGGGGAGTTTAGGGGGGCTCACGTGGACGGGCATGTTGAAGTAGTCGGCCTTGAAGGCGTCGGCCATCTCCCCGAAGCTCTGCAGCGTGTACTCGCGCGTGGCCTGCTCGAAACCAAACGCCTCCGGGGGCCGCTTGCACTCCTGGGGGGACACCGGGGACATCGGGGGGGTCACCGGGGACATCGGGGGGGGTCACCGGGGACATCAGGGGGGGTCACCAGGGACATCGGGGGTCAGGAGGGTTTGGGGAAATCGGGGGGGTCACTGGGGACATCAGGGGACACCGGGGACATCAGGGGGGGTCACCAGGGACATCGGGGGGGACACCGGGGACAGCGGGGGGGTCACCGGGGACATCGGGGGGGTCACCGGGGACATCGGGGGGGTCACTGGGGACATCACGGGGGGTCACTGGGGACATCGGGGGACACCGGGGACATCAGGGGGGGTCACCGGGGACATCAGGGGGGGTCACCAGGGACATCGGGGGTCAGGAGGGTTTGGGGAAATCGGGGGGGTCACTGGGGACATCGGGGGGGTCACTGGGGACATCAGGGGGGGTCACTGGGGACACCGGGGGTCACCGGGGACATCAGGGGGGGTCACCGGGGACATCAGGGGGGGTCACTGGGGACATCGGGGGTCAGGAGGGTTTGGGGAAATCGGGGGGGGTCATTGGGGACATCGGGGGGGTCATTGGGGACATCAGAGGTCAAGGGGTTTGGGGACGCTGGGGGGGGGGATCAGGGGGTTTGGGGTCATTGGGGACATCAAGGGTCAGGGGGCTTGGGGACACTGGGAGGGTCACTGGGAGGGGTCAGGGGGCTTGGGGACATCAGGAGGGGTCAGGGTGTTTGGGGACACCAGGGGGAGTCAGGGGACACCAGGAATTAGGGGGTTTGGGGATGTTGGGGACATCAGGGGTCAGAGGATTTGGGGACACTGGGAGGGGTCATTTGGGACACCAGGAAAGGGTCAGGGGACACCAAGAAGAAGTCGTTGGATACATCAAGGGTCAGGGGGCTTGGGGACACCAGGAGGGGTCATTGGGGACACCAGGGGTCAGGGGGTTTGGGGACAACCGGGGGCTTGGGGACACTGGGAGGGTCAGTGGGGATCGGGGGGCTTGGGGACACCAGGAAAGGGTGAAGGGAAACCAGGAAAGAGTCAGGGGGCTTGGGGACATCGGGGCAGGGGTCACTTGGGACACCAGGAGGGGTCAGGGGGTTTGGGGACACCAGGAGCAGTCATTGGGACACTGGGAGGAGTCAGGGGACACCAGGAGGGATCACTGGGGACAGGAGGGGTCAGGGGGTGTGGGGACACTGGGAGGGGTCACTGGGAGGGGTCAGGGGCTTGGGGACACCAGGAAAGGGTCAAGGGATACCAAGAGGGGTCAGGGGCTTGGGGACACCAGGAGGGGTCACTGGGGACACCGGGGGTCAGGGGCTTGGGGACACCAGGAGGGGTCAGAGGATTTGGGGACACTGCGGTACTTGGGGAACCCTACAGAAAGCAGATCAGGGGGTCCCTAACCCACAGATGGGGGTCCCCAGCCCCACAAACAGAACTGGATGGGATCTGGGAGCCCCCACCCCACAAATCAGACAGACCCAAACCCTCCTGAAAGCCAGGACACCACACAAGGGGGGTCTGGTTCCAATCCCTAAAGATCAGGGGGTCCTTAAACCCATAGATGGGGGTCCCCAGCCCCACAAACAGCCTGGATGGGATTTGGGAGCCCCCACCCCACAGATCAGAGGAACCCAAAGCCCCCTCACAGCACAGGACACCACACAAGGGGGGTCTAGTTCCAACCCCACAGATCAGGGGGTCCCTAAACCCACAGATTAGGGGGTCCCTAAAGATCAGGGGTCCCTAAACTCAAAGATCAGGGGGTCTCCAGCCCCACAAACAGCCTGGATGAGATTTGGGAGCCCCCACCCCACAGATCAGAGGAACCCAAAGCTCCCTCACAGCACAGGACACCACACAAGGGGGGTCTGGTCCCAACCCCACAGGGGTCCCTAAAGATCAGGGGGGTCTCTGAACCCACAGATCAGGGGGTCCCCAGCCCCACAAACAGAACTGGATGGGATCTGGGAGCCCCCACCCCAAAAATCAGACAGACCCAAACCCTCCTGAAAGCCAGGACACCACACAAGGGGGGTCTGGTTCCAGCCCCACAGATCAGGGGGTCCCTAAACCCATAGATCAGGGGGTCCCTAAACCCACAGATCAGAGGGTCCCTAAACTCAAAGATCAGGGGGTCTCCAGCCCCACAAACAGCCTGGATGGGATTTTGGAGCCCCCACCCCACAGATCAGAGCAACCCAAGCCCCCTCACTGCACAGGACACCACACAAGGGGGGTCCCAGCCCCCCAGATCAGGGGGTCCCTAAAGATCAGGGGATCCCTAAACTCAAAGATCAGGGGGTCTCCAGCCCCACAGATCAGGGGGTCCCCAGCCCCACAGATCAGGGGGGTCCCTAAACTCAAAGATCAGGGGGTCTCCAGCCCCACAAACAGCCTGGATGGGATTTGGGAGCCCCCACCCCACAGATCAGAGGAACCCAAAGCCCCCTCACAGCACAGGACACCACACAAGGGGGGTCTGGTCCCAACCCCACAGATCAGGGGGTCCCCAGCCCCACAGATCAGGGGGTCCCTAAACCCACAGATCAGGGGGTCTCTGAACCCACAGATCAGGGGGTCTCCAGCCCCACAAACAACTGGATGGGATCTGGGAGCCCCCATCCCACAAATCAGACAGACCCAAACCCTCCTGAAAGCCAGGACACCACACAAGGGGGGTCTCTAAACCCACAGATCAGGGGGTCCCTAAACCCACAGATCAGGGGGTCTCTGAGCCCACAGATCAGGGGATCCCCAGCCCCACAGACCAGGGGGTCCCTTAACCCACAGATCAGGGGGTCCTTAAACCCATAGATAGGGGGTCTCCAGCCCCACAAACAGCCTGGATGGGATTTGGGAGCCCCCACCCCACAGATGAGAGGAACCCAAAGCCCCCTCACAGCACAGGCCACCACCCACCGAGGTCCCCAGCCCCACAAGCAGGACGTGCCCCACACCGGGGTGACCCCGGGGCCGTCCCCGTGCCCCCCTCACCGCCATGACGCATTTGGGGCAGCGCCAGATGCCCTTGGGGATCTCGGGCAGGGGGGGCAGCAGGCAGAAGATGTGGTAATTGTCATCGCAGCCGTCACACAGCAGCAGCTTGTCGTCCTCGTCACCCCGCGAGCAGATCCGGCACACGTACGAATCCACCTGCAGGAAAAAATAAAATTAAAAAAAAAAAAAAAAAAAAAAAATTAAAAAAAAAAAAATTAAAAAAAAATAAAGGGGGGGATTTTGGGGGGAAATTAGGGGATTTTTTTTTTTTTTTTTTTTAACCCAAACTAAAATTGCTCAGGGGTATTTTTGGGGTTATTTTAGGGGGCTTTTGTGTTATTTTTGGGGATATTTAAATTCAAATTTTAATTGGGGGAGTTAAAGGAGGGAAGGGGTAGAAATGGTATCAGGGATTTTGGGGGGTGTGGGAGGGAAGGAAGGGGGGGGGATGGGGTGAGGAAATTTAATTGAATTAAAATTTAATTGAATTGAAATTTAGAATTGAATGGGGAGAGGGTCCACTAAAAACAGCCCCAAAACTGAAAAAAAAAACCCAAGAACTGAAAACAAACCCCCAAAACTGAAAAAAAAAAAACCAAAACTGGGGGGATTTTTCCCCCCAGGTGACCCCTACTCACGAACTGGCTGTTGCACTAAAACAGCCCCAAAACTGAAAGAAAACCCCAAAAATAAAAAAACAAAAAAAAAAAAAAAAAAAACAAAACTGACAAAACTGAAAGAAAACCCCAAAACTGGGGGATTTTTCCCCCCAGGTGACCCCTACTCAGGAACTGGCTGTTGCACTAAAAACAGCCCCAAAACTGAAAAAAAAAAAAAACCCAAAACTGAAAAAACCCCCAAAACTGAAAGAAAACCCCAAAACTGAAAGAAAAAACTGAAAGAAAACCCCAAAACTGAAAGAAAAACTCCAAAACTGAAATAAAAACCCCAACACTGGGGGGTTTTCCCCTACTCACGAACTGGCTGTTGCACTGAAAACAGCCCCAAAACTGAAATTAAACCCCCAAAACTGAAATAAAAACCCCAAAACTGTGGATTTTTCCCCTACTCACAAACTGGCTGTTGCACTAAAACAGCCCCAAAACTGAAATTAAACCCCAAAACTGAAAGAAAACCCCAAAACTGGGGGATTTTTCCCCTACTCACAAACTGGCTGTTGCACTAAAACAGCCCCAAAACTGAAATTAAACCCCAAAACTGAAATAAAAACCCCAAAACTGAAAGAAAAACCCCAAACCTGTGGATTTTTCCCCTACTCACGAACTGGCTGTTGCACTAAAACAGCCCCAAAATTGAAAGAAAAAACTGAAAGAAAACCCCAAAACTGAAATAAAAACCCCAACACTGGGGGATTTCTCCCCTACTCACAAACTGAAAGAAAACCCCAAAACTGGGGGATTTTTCCCCCCAGGTGACCCCTACTCAGGAACTGGCTGTTGCACTAAAAACAGCCCCAAAACTGAAAAAAAAAAAAAAACCCAAAACTGAAAAAACCCCCAAAACTGAAAGAAAACCCCAAAACTGAAAGAAAAAACTGAAAGAAAACCCCAAAACTGAAAGAAAAACTCCAAAACTGAAATAAAAACCCCAACACTGGGGGGTTTTCCCCTACTCACGAACTGGCTGTTGCACTGAAAACAGCCCCAAAACTGAAATTAAACCCCCAAAACTGAAATAAAAACCCCAAAACTGTGGATTTTTCCCCTACTCACAAACTGGCTGTTGCACTAAAACAGCCCCAAAACTGAAATTAAACCCCAAAACTGAAAGAAAACCCCAAAACTGGGGGATTTTTCCCCTACTCACAAACTGGCTGTTGCACTAAAACAGCCCCAAAACTGAAATTAAACCCCAAAACTGAAATAAAAACCCCAAAACTGAAAGAAAAACCCCAAACCTGTGGATTTTTCCCCTACTCACGAACTGGCTGTTGCACTAAAACAGCCCCAAAATTGAAAGAAAAAACTGAAAGAAAACCCCAAAACTGAAATAAAAACCCCAACACTGGGGGATTTCTCCCCTACTCACAAACTGGCTGTTGTACTAAAAAGAACCCCAAAACTGAAAGAAAAACCCCAAACCTGTGGATTTTTCCCCTACTCACCAACTGGCTGTTGCACTAAAACAGCCCCAAAACTGAAAGAAAAAACTGAAAGAAAACCCCAAAACTGAAAGAAAACCCCAAAACTGAAATAAAAACCCCAAACCTGTGGATTTTCCCCCTACTCGCGAACTGGCTGTTGCACTAAAACAGCCCCAAAACTGAAAGAAAACCCCAAAACTGGGGGGTTTTCCCCTACTCACGAACAGGCTGTTGCACTAAAACAGCCCCAAAACTGAAATTAAACCCCAAAACTGAAATAAAAACCCCAAAACTGGGGGTTTTCCACTACTCACTAACTGGCTGTTGCACTGAAAACAGCCCCAAAACTGAAATTAAACCCCAAAACTGAAATAAAAACCCCAAAACTGAAATAAAAACCCCAAACCTGTGGATTTTCCCCTACTCACGAACTGGCTGTTGCTGTGGCTGCGGCGCAGCCTCATGGTCATCTTGGTGCAGGGCTCGGGGCTGTGGCGCAGCTCGTCCCGAGCCCCCCCCGGGGAAATTGGGGACCCCCGGGGCTCCCCCGGAGGCTCCTCCTTCACCACCACCGTGGGGGGGCACTCGGGGCCGTCCTTGTCTGTGGGGAGGGGGGAAATGGGGGTTACTGGGGGGTTTGGGGGGTGATAGGACAATTGGGGGTACTGGGGGGTGCTGAATCATGGGGGGGGGTTAATGAGAGATTGGGGGGTGCTGAACTATTGGGGGTTACAGGGAAATTTGGGGTACCAGAACAATTGGGGGGTGCTGAACCACGGGGGGGTTAATGAGAGATTGGGGGGTGCTGAGCTATTGGGGGCTGCTGGGAGATTTGGGGGTGACAGAACAATTGGGGGGTGCTGAACTATTGGGGGTTACAGGGAGATTTGGGGTAACAGAACAATTGGGGGGTGCTGAACTATTGGGGGTTACAGGGAAATTTGGGGTAACAGAACAATTGGGGGCTGCTGGGAGATTTGGGGGTGACAGAACAATTGGGGGGTGCTGAACTATTGGGGGTTACTGGGAGATTTGGGGGTACCAGAACAATTGGGGGGTGCTGAACTATTGGGGGTTACAGGGAGATTGGGGGGTGCTGAACAATTGGGGGTTACTGGGAAATTTGGGGGTGCTGAATTACTGGCAGATTGAGGGGTGCTGAACTATTGGGGGTACAGAGAGATTTGGGGGGTTACAGAACAATTGGGGGTTACTGGGAGATTGGGGAGTGCTGAACTATTGGGGGTACAGAGAGATTTGGGGGGTGCTGAACTATTGGGGGTACAGAGAGATTTGGGGGGTGCTGAACTATTGGGGGTTACTGGGACATTGGGGGGTGCTGAAGCATTGGGGTTAGTGAGAGATTGGGGGGTTACAGAATCATTGGGGGGGTTATTGAACTATTGGGGGGTGCTGAACCATTGGGGGTGTTACAGAACAATCTGGGGGTACTGAATTATTGGGTTACAGAACCATTGGGGGGGTTACTGAGCGACTGGGGGTTGTTAGAGTTCTGGTTGAACCATTGAACCATTTGGGGGGGGGTTACTGAGAAACTGGGGGGTTATTGAACCTTTTGGGGGTTACAGAATCATTGGGGTGGTTCTGAACCACTGAGGGGTTACAAAACAACTGGGGGATTATTGAACTGCTGGGGGTGCTGAACTATTGGGGGGTTATTGAACCACTGGAGGATAACAGAACAACTGGGGAGTGCTGAACAACTGGGGAAAGGGTCCTGAAAATGGGAGGGGGTGTCAAAAGAATGGGAGGGGGCAAAAGGACTGGAAGGAAAAGGGGTCCCTAAAGAACTGGGAGGGGGGAAAAGGGGTCCCTAAAGAACTGGGGGGGGAAAAGGGGTCCCTAAAGAACTGGGAGGGGGGGAAAAGGGGTCCCTAAAGAACTGGGGGGGGAAAGGGGGTCCCTAAAGAACTGGGGGGGGAAAAGGGGTCCCTAAAGAACTGGGAGGGGGGGTGTCTGTCCCACAACACAGAGGTCTGTCCATAAGTAACTGGGGAGAGAAAGTTTCTAAATTACTGAGAAGGAGACACCCCATAAAACCTGGGGGTGTGGGAAGGCATCCCAAAAAAATGAGCAGAGGTAGCCAAAAGCTCTGGGGGATGTGACCCAAAAGAGAGAGGGGAGAGGAAAGAAAGAGTCCTGAAGAACCCAAAAGAATTTGGGGACACCCCAAACAAACTGCGGACAAAGAGGCTCCCACAAGAACGCCAGAATAAATAATAAAAAAAGATCCCAAAAAAACCCCAGAGGCTCCCAGAAGGATTGAGGGTGTCCCAACCACCCCTGCACCCCCACATGAGGAGGGGGGATCCCCAATACCTTTCTTCCTCATGGTCTTATCCTTGGCCACGAGCCCCAAGCCCAACATTTTGGGCCCGGCCCCGTAAATCTGCAGCTTCTTCAGCTCGGGGTTCTTCTCGATGTCCTCCTCCGTGGGCTCGGGCTGCGGGACAGCGACGTCAGGGGGGGGTTTGGGGATCCCAGGGGGGATTTTGGGGTGATTTAGGAGGGTTTAGGGGTGCCCACCTCCTGCTGCAGGCGCTTGGCACGCCGGCCGTAGCTGTTGAACTTGGAGGGCTGCACGGACTGGCGCAGGGGGATGCTGTGCGGTTTGTACTCCCTGTCCTTCTCCTCGCTCTCAAAGGGCCGCGCGTGGCACTGCTGGAGGATGGGGGGCACCCTCAGCGTGGCCCGGGGTGCCCCCCAAACCCCTCCCCGAGGCCCTGCACTCACCACCAGGTTGGCCCCGGACTGGTACATCTCGTAGGGGTAGATGATGCGCTCGTAGTGCGCCCGCAGCAGCGAGCCGATGTTCTTGCCCGACGGGTACGAGAGGCGCTGGGCCACCCGCGCCCACCGGCGGTCCTTGCAGATGGCCTCGTAGCCACCCTCCTCCATCACCACCTGGGAGGGGGGACACTGTGCTCAGGGACAGCCAGGGACAGCCCGGGTCACACAGGGCCACCTGCGCCCACCCCTGGTCCTTGCAGGTGGCCTCACAGCCACCCTCCTCCATCACCACCTGGGAGGGGACACTGTGCTCAGGGACAGCCCAGGGACAGCCACAGCCACCCATGGACACCCACAGCCACCCGCGCCCACCGGCGGTCCTTGCAGATGGCCTCGTAGCCACCCTCCTCCATCACCACCTGGGAGGGGGGACACTGTGCTCAGGGACAGCCAGGGACAGCCCAGAGTCACCCTGGTCCTTGCAGGTGGCCTCAGAGCCACCCTCCTCCATCACCACCTGGGAGAGGGGACACTGAGCTCAGGGACAGCCAGGGTCACACAGGGCCACCTGCGCCCACCCCTGGTCCTTGCAGGTGGCCTCACAGCCACCCTCCTCCATCACCACCTATGAGAGGACACTGAGGGCTCAGGGACACCCCAGAGCCACCCAGGGCCACCCGCAGTCCTTGCAGGTGGCCTCATAGCCACCTTCTTCCATCACCACCTGGGAGGGGACACAGTGCTCGCTCAGGGACACTACAGGGGTCGGCCAGGGCCACCCCAAGCCAGCCAGGGCCACCCCAGAGCCACCTGCAGTCCTTGCAGATGGCCTCACAGCCACCCTCCTCCATCGCCACCTGAGAGGGGACAGTGAGCACTCAGGGACAGCCCAGAGACATCCAGGGACAGCCAGAGTCACCCAGGGCCACCCCTGGTCCTTGCAGATGGCCTCACAGCCACCCTCCTCTATCACCACCTGAGAGGGGACACGGGGCACTTAGGGACACCCCAGTGACACCCAGGGACAGTCAGGGACACCCCAGAGCCACCGGCGGTCCTTGCAGATGGCCTCACAGCCACCCTCCTCCATCACCACCTGAGAGGGGACACAGTGCCCAGGGACAGCCCAGGGACACCCAGGGCCACCCCTGGTCCTTGCAGGTGGCCTCGTAGCCACCCTCCTCCGTCACCACCTGGGAGGGGACACTGAGCACTCAGGGACTCCCCAGTGCCACCCAGGGCCACCCCAAAGCCATCCAGGGCCACCTGTGCCCACGGCTGGTACTTGTGCCCCCCTCCTCCGTCACCATCTGTGAGGGGACACTGAGCACCCCGGGTCACCCAAGGCCACCCCAGAGCCACCTGTGCCCGTGGGTGACACTTGGTACCCCCCTCTCCTCCATCACCACCACTGAGTACCCCAGAACTGGAGACGTCACCCCCTGGATGGGGACAGCACCCCCTAAATGGGGACAGCACCCCCTGAATGGGGATGTCACCCCAAAAATGGGGACAGCACCCCGTAGATGGGGACGTCACCCCCTGAATGGGGACGTCACCCCAAAAATGGGGACAGCACCCCCTAGATGGGGATGTCGCCCCAAACATGGGGACAGCACCCCCTAGATGGGAACAGCACCCCCTAAATGGGGACAGCACCCCCTAAATGGGGACGTCACCCCAAAAATGGGGACAGCACCCCCTAGATGGGGATGTCACCCCAAACATGGGGACAGCACCCCCTGAATGGGGACAGCACCCCCTGAATGGGGACAGCACCCCCTGAATGGGGATGTCACCCCAAAAATGGGGACAGCACCCCGTAGATGGGGATGTCACCCCAAACATGGGGACAGCACCCCCTAAATGAGGACGCCACCCCCTGAATGGGGATGTCACCCCAAACATGGGGACAGCACCCCCTAGATGGGGACAGTGAACTCCTCTAAAACCAAACATTTCCCTCTCACAGAAGTAATTCATTCTAATTAGAAATACTCGCCCAGAAAAAAAACAATTATCCCCCTAATTAGAAATATTCTCCCACAAAATTAACCCCCCCCCAAATAGAGAAATATCTTCCAAAACAGCAAAATATCTCCCCAAAAACACAACTCCTAAATGGGAAAATTAAAATAAATTCCTAAATGGGAAAATACCCTCAAGGAGGGCAATTAACCCCCCTAAATGAGAAAATGCCTCTATGGGGGCAATTAATCCCCCAATAAAAAATAAACCCCCAGAGGAACAATCACCCCCCCTAGGTCAGAAGACACCCCAAAATTTGGGGAATTTACCCCCAAAACAGGAAAATCCTCCCCCCAGGACTATTGGGGGGGCACCTTCATCATCCTCACCCCCAGGTGTGACCCCCAGGGAGGTTTGGGGGTCCCCATTTTGCCCCCCCAGATCAGAAAACACCCCTAATTTTAATTTTCCCTAATTTTGGGGGAATTAACCCCCAAAACCAAAATATCCCCCCAAAGGAAACAATCACCACCGGGGGGGCACCTTCATCATCCTCACCCCCAGGTGTGACCCCCCAGGGAGGGCAGGGGGTCCCCATTTTGCCCCCCCAGATCAAAAAATACCCCTAATTTTATTTTTCCCTAATTTTGGGGGAATTAACACCCCAAAAACCAAAATATCTCCCCAAAGGAAACAATCACCACTGGGGGGGCACCTTCCTCATCCTCACCCCCAGGTGTGACCCCCAGGGAGGGCTGGGGGTCCCCATTTTGCCCCCCCATACCAGAAAACACCCTTAATTTTATTTTTCCCTAATTCTGGGGGAATTAACACCCAAAATAAAAAAATATCCCCCCAAAGGAAACAATCACCACCGGGGGGGCACCTTCCTCATCCTCACCCCCAGGCGTGACCCCCAGGGAGGTTTGAGGGTCCCCATTTTGCCCCCACAGATCACAAGACACCCCCAAATTTGGGGGGATTAACCCCCAAAATAGGAAAATCCTCCTCCCCCCAGGAGACAATCACCACTGGGGGGGCACCCTCCTCATCCTCACCCCCAGGTGGGACCCCCAGGGAGGGCTGGGGGTCCCCATTTTGCCCCCCCATACCAGAAAACACCCCTAATTTTAATTTTAATTTTCCCTAATTTTGGGGGAATTAACACCCCAAATAAAAAAATATCCCCCCAAAGGAAACAATCACCACCGGGGGGGCACCTTCATCATCCTCACCCCCAGGTGAGACCCCCAGGGAGGGCAGGGGGTCCCCATTTTGCCCCCCCCTCACCTTGCTGAGGCTGTAGAGGTCGAGGATCCGCCGCTCCACGTTGGGAATTTTGAGGGACGAGCCCTGGATCTCCCAGAATTTGGCGATCTGGTCCAGGTAGTTGAGCTTCACCCGTGTCTGAGCCTGTGGGGGGGGAGCAAATTTGGGGAGGGGGGGGCACAGATGGGGGGGTGAGACCCCAAAATCAGCGCCCAAAGCCCCCCCTGGGTCCCCCCCATCCCACCCCGCTCACCTCCAGCTCGTTGAGCCGCTGGATGCGGGGCGTGAACCTGAAGTTGTCGACCTCGACGGCAAAGGGGGGCTGCCAGTCCTGGGGAGGGGGCAAAGGGGGGGTCAGGGATGGACAGACGGACACACAGACCCACTCTGGGGATGGGGGGCAGCAGCCATGGCCCCACCAGGGTGGTACAGAGAGAGCAGCACTGGGAGATCCGTGGGGAAATGGCGGAATGAACCCCAAGTTTGGGGGAATAAACCCTAAGTTTGGAGGAATAACCCCCAAATTCGGGGGGAATAAAGCCCAAATTCAGGGGGATAAAACCCCAAAGCTGGGGGGGAAAACCTGTCAAATTCGGGGGGAATAAACCCCAAATTCAGAAGGAATAAACCCCAAATTCGGGGGGAATAAACCCCAAATTCGAGGGGAATAAACCCCCAATTCAGAGGGAATAAACCCTAAATTTGCAGGGAATAAACCCCAATTCGAGTGGAATAAACCCCAAATTCGGGGGGAATAAACCCCAAATATGGGTGGGTATAAACCCCAAATATGGGGGGAATAAACGCCAAATTCGGGGTAAATAAACCCCAAATTTGGGGGGAATAAACCCCAAATTTGGGGAAAATAAGTCCCAAACTCGGGGGGAATAAGCCCCAAATTTGGGGGGAATAAACCTCAAATTTGGCAGGGAATAAACACCAAATTCAGGGGGAATAAACCCCGAATTCATGGGGAATAAGCCCCAGATTTGGGGGGAATAAGCCCCAAATTCAGGAGGAATAAACCCCAAATTCGGGGGGAATAAACCCCAAATTCGGGGGGAATAAACCTAAATTTGGGGGGTCTGCAGCAATGCCCCCTCCCCAGTCCTGCATGGACAGGGAGAACACAGCCCAAATTTGGGGGACACACACAACACACAGCCCAAATTTGGGGGGTATAGAGAACACATAGCCCAAATTTGGGGGGCACACAGAAAATACAGCCCAGATTTGGGGCACACAGTTCAAATCTGGGGGGCACACAGAAAATACAGCCCAAATTTGGGGGGCACACAGAAAATACAGCCCAAATTTGGGGCACACACAGAAAATACAGCCCAAATTTGGGGCACACACAGAAAATACAGCCCAGATTTGGGGCACACAGCCTAAATTTGGGGGGCACGCGGAAAACACAGCCCAAATTTGGGGCACACACAGAAAACACAGCCCAGATTTGGGGCACACAGCCTAAATTTGGGGGGCACACAGAAAACACAGCCCAAATTTGGGGGGCATAGAGAACACACAGCCCAAATCAGGGGTGGGGGCAGAGAAAATACAGCTCAAAATTTGGGGGGCACACAGAAAATACAACCCAAGTTTGGGGCACACAGCTAAAATTTGGGGGGCACACAGAAAACACAGCCCAAACTTAGGGCACACAGCTCAAAATTTGGGGGGCACACAGAAAATACAGCCCAGATTTGGGGCACACAGCCTAAATTTGGGGGGCACGCGGAAAACACAGCCCAAATTTGGGGCACACAGCTCAAATTTGGGGGGCACACAGAAAATGCAGCCCAGATTTGGGGCACACATCTCAAATTTGGGGGGCACACAGAAAACACAGCCCAAATTTGGGGCACACACAGAAAATACAGCCCAGATTTAGGGCACACAGCCTAAATTTGGGGGGCACGTGGAAAACACAGCCCAAATTTGGGGCACACAGCTGAAATCTGAGGGGCACACAGAAAACTCAGCCCAAATTTGGGGGGCACACAGCTGAAATTTGAGGGGCACACAGAAAACACAGCCCAAATTTGGGGGGCACACAGCCCAAATTTGGGGGCAGAGGGGTTCAGCACCCACAGGAAGCTCAGCCCTGCTGAACGCCGGGGTGAAACCGGGGGTGTCCCATCCCAAATCCAGGCTCTCCCCGTGCCCCCCCCCGCACCGAGAGCCACCCCCGCAGCCCCATTGGCGGGGGGGGACACACCGGGGGTGCCCCGCGGGGCCGGTGACGCCGGCACGGCCCGGCCCGGCCCAGCACGGCCCGGCCCTCCCGGAAGCCTCTCCCTCACCGAGCAGGGGGAACCGGCTCAGCCTGTGCCCCCCCCCACACCCACCAGGACCCCCCCCCAAACCGGCCGCGGGCACAAAGGGACCCCCACAGGGCGGGGACACAGCGAGACGCCCCCCCCCCCCCCAAAAAAAAAACAGGAAACCAGCCGGGAAATGAGGGGGGGGCGCAGCGCGGTGGGTGCGGATTGGGGAGGGGGGGGTTCAGCCGCCTCCTGCCCCCCCCATCGGTGCCCCCCCCCGGTTCTCCCCCATGCCGGGGGTCGCTGAACGAGCCGGGCCCCCCCCCAGGAGCGGCCGGACCCCCCCGCGGCCGCAGACAAAGGCTCGGCGCTGGCGCCATATTGGCCGTGGCACTGTTGTTGTTGTGAGGCCGCGGGGGAGGCACCGGGACCCCCCCCCCCGGAGCTGCTGAGGGGGCAACGGGACCCCCCCGAACCCGCGGGGACACCCCCGGGTCTGCCCCCGATACGGGCATGGGGGGGTCCTGAGGGAGGGGGGGGGGAATTATGGGAGAGGGTCTGAGCCCCCTCCCACACCACGAGGTTTGGGCTGTGCGGGACCCCCAAAATCCGCCTCAAAATTCACCCCAAAATCCGGGACCCCCCCACACCGGGGGAACCTCACCACCCCCCCCCACCCCGAAGTTATTCCTAAATGGGGGAAGGGGCATTTACACCCCCCCCCCACCCCCTGTGGGGATTTACCCCCCCACATTTGGGTCACCCCTCCCCCCAAACCCATAACTGCCCCCCCCCGGTGCATTTCCCCCCCCCCAGGAATGCAGCAGGAACACTGAGGATTAATTACACCCCCTGGTGGGGGTCATTATCCCCCCCCCCCCTTAATTAGAAATTACTCTGGGGGGGAGGAGTAATTAATCCCTCCCCCAAATTAGAAATTACACCGGGGGGAGAAGAATGACCCCCCCCCCCAAGTGGGAATGTGCCACCCCATGGGGGCAATCAATCCCAACACAAAATATCTCCATAAATCCAATTATATCCTAAAATAGAAAATATTCACTCTCCCCCCTCAGGAAATAAACACACAAAATGGGGGGGGGGGGAAGGGGGGGGGGGCAATTCCCACCTCCCAAATTATTAAATGACCCCACCAAGGGGACAACTCTGTCCTGAGGGGGGCACCGACCCCAGCCCCACACCGAGGGACACCGGGGAGGACCCCCGGTCCCCCCCGAGCCCCCACAGCGAGGGGATCCCCAAAACCCCCCCCGGAACCCCCCCAATACTCACGGCCGGGGGTCGGATTTTGCAGATTCCGCTTTTCTCGGCGATCGGGCGGATCTTGGCGATGTAACCCAGGGGGTCGCTGAACTCGGCCCAGCTGGGCTCGAACACGGGACACTCCGGGGGCGGCAAAAAGTCCTCGGGGGGCTCCGGTTCCGCCGCCAGCCACGGCGACCCCCACTCCCCGCGCTGCTCCGGGCCGGCCCCGCCGCCGCGGGTGCCCCCGAGGGGCCGCCGGGCCTTGTCCTCGGCTCCGGGCCGCTCCCCGCCGCCGCGGGCCCCGCGCTCCTCGGCGGCTTTGCGGGGGCTCCGCTCCTCGCCCGGGGGGCGCCCCCCGGCTCCTTTGCCGGGTCCCCCCCCGCCCTTAGCCCGCGGTTCGGCGCCGGTCCGGGAGGGCCGCGGGGCGCTCGCGGCCTTCTCGTCCCCCGCCGCTTTGGGGGGCGCGGCCGCCGGCCGGGGGGGCCCCGCGTCCCCGGAGGGCTCCGGGCCCCCCCACTCCGCGCCGCGGCCCCGCTTGGGCTCCTCGTCCCCGTCGGGCGGCGGCGGGGGGACCCACGGCGGGGACCCCCCCGGGCCGGGCCCCCACTCGGGCCAGCTGCCCCCTGCGCGCTGCTGCTCCCCCTCCTCCATGCCTCGCACCGAGGGGAGCGGGGGGTTCCGGGGCTGCCCGCCGGGACCCCCTCAGGGGGCCATGGAGGCCCCGCCGCCCCCGCGCCGCCCCCTCACAGGCCGCGGGCCGGCCCCCCCGGCCCCGAGCCGCGGGGAAAGGGGGGTCAAGACAACGTCCGCGAGCTCCGCCGACCCGCCGGCCCCTCCGCGGCCCCTGTGCCGCCTCTCCGGCCCGTCCAGCCCCGCCGCCCCGCGCTCCGCCCGCCTCACAGCCCGGGCCTGCCCGGTCCCCCCAGCCGGGCCGCCGCCGCCATCTTGGATCCTCCTCCTCCTGCCGCCCGCCCCCCGCCCGCGCGCACGCGCGCACTGCGCAGGCGCGGCCGCGCACGCCGCTCCGGGCGGTGTGATGAGTCCCGCGTGTCCTTCCGCCGCGGGACAGGAACGGGCGTCGAGCGCCGCCACAGCGCCGCCACCGCCGGCGAGGGCGGGAACAGTGAGAGGGAAAAACAGCACCGGAGCCTCTCCGCCGCGGTCCGGGTGGCGGGAGACGGTGTGGCGGGATGAGGGACGGAGAAATAGTCCTCAGGCTCCGCCCCGTTCGCGGCGGAGGCATCCGCGGCACCGCTCGCCTCCGCGGCTGGGTCAGCGGTGGGGCCGGGACTTGTTGTGCACGTTTAAAGGGACACACAGCGCATGCGCGCCTGGCGGCCGCGGGGAGGGCAGGGCCAGGCGGAGGGGCGGGGTTTGTTTATGCCACGCCCCTGTAGGCCACGCCTCTCCGTCCCTCCACGCCCTTCTCGAGACCCCCAGGACCCCCAGGGACCCTCATGGTTCCTATAGAGCCCCATAGACCCTATGGACCCCTATGCACCCCTATGGAGCCTTATGGACCCTATAGACCCCTATGGACCCCCAGGGACCCTCATGGATCCTATAGAGCTCCATGGACCCTGTAGACTCCTATGGACCCCTAGGGATTCTATAGAGCCCCACGGACTCTATAGATGCCTATAGACCCCCATGGACCTTTATGGACTCTATAGACCCCTATGGACTCCCCAGGACCCCCAGGGACCCTTATGGACTCTAAAATCCCCAGCTGACCCTAGAGACTCTTCAGGAGTCCCAAGGACCCTTATGGACCCCTACAGACCCCCACCCATATGGACTCCTGGGACTCCCATGGACCCCTTTAGCCCCAGGACCCCTATAACTCCCATAGCCTCCAGGACCTCTGTAGCCCTCATGGCCCCTATAGGCCCCAGGATCCCTATAGCCCCCATAGCCTCTATAGCCCCCATGGCCCCTATAACCCTCATGGCCCCTTATAGCCCCCATGGTCCCTATAGCCCCCATAGCTCCTATAGCCCCCACAGCCCCTCTAGTGCCCAGGGCCCCTATAGTCCCCAGGACCCCTGGAACTCCCATAACCTCTATAGCCCCTAAGACCCCTACAGCTCTCACGGCCCCTATAGCCCCCATAGCCTCTATAGCCCCCATGGCCCCTATAGCCCCCAGAACCCCTATAGCCCCCATAGCTCCTATAGCCCCCACAGCCCCTATAGTGCCCAGGAGCCCTATAGCCCCCAGGACCCATTTAACCCTCATGGTCCCCATAGCCCCAACGACCCCTATAGCCCCCATGGTCCCTATGGCCTCCATAGCCTCTGTAGCCCCCAGGACCACTTTAACCCCTATAGCTCCCATAGCTCCCATAACCCCTGCAGTTTCCAGGACCCCTATAGCCCCAACCACCCCTAGAGCTCCCAAGGTCCCCTGTAACCCCCATGGTCCCTATAGCACCCATAGTCTCTATAGTCCCAACAACCCCTATAGCCCCCATGGCCCCTATGGCCCACACAGCCTCTCTAACTCCCAAGACCCCTATAGCTCCCAGGACCCCTATAACCCCCATAGTCCCCATGGCCCCTATAGTCCCAATGACTCCCATAGCCCCTATAGCCCCCATGGCCCCTATAACCTCCAGAATCTCTATGGTCGCACAGCCCCTATAGCTCCCAAGACCCCTATAACCCCCATAGCCTCCATGGCCCCTATAGCCCTCATTACCCCCATAGCCCCATGGCCCCTATAGCCCTAAGCACCCCTATAGCCCCCCAGAACCCCCACTGCCCCATGATCCCTATAGCCCTCATTACCCCCATAACCCCCATAGTCCCTATAGACCCCATGGTCCCCATAACCCCCAGGACCCCTATAGCCCCCAGAACCCCCACAGCCCCATGATCCCCATAGCCCTCATCTACCCTATAGCCTCTATAACCCCCAGGACCCCTATAGCCCCCCAGAACCCTATAGCCCCATGATCCCTATAGCCCCCATAGCCCCCAGAACACCCAAAGCCCCTATAGCCTCTATAGCCCTCCAGAACCCCCACAGTCCCATGATCCCTATATCCCCCATAGCACCTATATCCCCCATAGCCTCTATAACCCCCGGGACCCCCATAGCCCCCCAGAACCCCCACAGCCCCATGATCCCTATTACATCCCCTATACCTCCCAGACCCTTTCAATCCCCCTGCCCCCCTCCACTCCCATCCTCTATAGCTGTGTCCCCCCATCCCCTACAGCCCCTATAGGCGTGTCCCGTCCCCCCCCATCCCCTATAGCCCCTATAGGTGTGTCCCCCCCCATCCCCTATAGCCCCTATAGGCGTGTCCCGTCCCCCCCCATCCCCTATAGCCCCTATAGGTGTGTCCCCCCCATCCCCTATAGCCCCTATAGGTGTGTCCCCCCCCCCATCCCCTATAGCCCCTATAGGTGTGTCCCCCCCCATCCCCTATAGCCCCTATAGGTGTGTCCCCCCCCCCATCCCCTATAGCCCCTATAGGTGTGTCCCCCCCCCATCCCCTATAGCCGTGTCCCCCCCATCCCCCTATAGGTGTGTCCCCCCCCATCCCCTATAGCCCCTATAGGCGTGTCCCGTCCCCCCCATCCCCTATAGCCCCTATAGGTGTGTCCCCCCCATCCCCTATAGCCCCTATAGGTCGCCCCCTCCCCAAAGAAGCGCTGTCGGGCGGGGCCGGCCGGTCCGTTTATGAAGCATCAAATATACAGTCTCGTCTCTTATATACAGGGCCCGGCGCGGGCGCATGCGGGTGCCTGGGGGGCTCCCCGGGGGGGCCCGGCCGCCTGGGACCCCCCCCTCCAAAACCCCAAAACCCCCGGGGGGACACGGGGGGGGACCCCAGGCGGCCGGGGGGGGGGCGGGGGGAGGAGGGGGGAGGGGAGGTTAAAGTGCCATGTGACATTCAGCCTGAGCTGGGAACGGGGGGACGGGGGGATTTGGGGTGAAGGGGGGGGGGGGCAGCATCACCGCCGGACCCCCGGGATGGTTTTAGGGGGGGGGGGTTGGGCAGAGACCCCCCCCCCCCATTTCCTCGCTCCCGGTGGGTGGGGGGTGGCGGGAGCAGCCAAACACGAGCCACGTGCAGGTTTTGTTTTTTGGGGGGGTTTTTGGGGGGGGACATGGAGGATGAAGGGGGGGGTTACAAAAATAACCACCGCGTCCAGCAGGCCGGCGCCGTCCGGGATGGGGGGGTGGGGAGGGGGCTCAGACCACCGTGCTGATGCGGTTCCCCCCCTTGGGTTTCGGGGGGCCCTGGCCGGCCTGGGCCAGGGGCGAGGTGGGGCCGGCGGGCGAGTGGGGGCTCAGGGGGGTGTGGGGCGATGGGGGGGGCAGGGGGGGGTAGGAAGGGTGTGGGGGGATGGGCGAGTGAGGGGGCGCGTGGGGGTGGTGGTGATGGTGGTGATGGTGGTGATGGGCAACGGGGGGCGCCGCCCCTCCCCCGCCGCCGCCCCCTCCCCGCAAAGCCCCCCCGGCCGGGCCCCCCCCCACGCCGCCGCCCCCCCCGAACACGAAGTGCTTGGCGGGGGCGGGGGGCGGCGGCGGGTGGTGGTGCGGGGGGGGCCCGGGGGGGTACGCGTGGGACAGCCCGTGGTGCGCGGGCGCGGGGCTGTACAGGGGCAGCGGCGACAGCGGCTGCCGGGGGGCGCCGGGAGGAGCCCCCCCCCTTTTGCCGGGCCGGTGCAGCGTGTAGTGGGGGTGCGGGGGGGGGAAGCCGCCGCCGGGGGGGCCGTGCTGCTGCGGGGGCGCCGACAGCGGAGGGGTGGGCCCGCCGTGGAAGCGCGGGGGGGCCCCGGCGGCGATGGCCGGCAGCGGCGGGGGGGGCGCGGGGCGGCTGGGCGGCGGCGGCTGCTGCGGGTACGGCGGGGGCGGCGGAGGGCCCGGGCCGCCCCCCGCGCCCGCCGAGCCCCCCCCGGGCCCGTGGCAGTACTGGGCGTGCAGCGCCTGCAGCTTGGAGGGGCCCTCGGGGGGCGCGGCGGGCGGCGGGTGGTGGTGGTGGTGCGACGAGGACGCCGAGGAGGAGGAGGCCGAGGCCGAAGCGGGACCCCCCGCGCCGGGGGGGGGCCCGGCGGGGCCTTTCCCGCGGCGGCTGCCGAAGAGCGAGCCCAGGAAGGACGAGGAGTTGGAGACCGGGCGGGCCGGGGGCTTGTAGCCGCCCCCCCCCTCGGGAGCGCCCCCCGGCCCGCCCGGGCCCCCCCGCGCCTGCGGCCGGGGGCTGCTGATGATGGAGCCCTGAAAGGGGGCGCGGTCAGCACCGGGAAGCCGCGCCCCTCGCGGGTTTTGGCGCCTCCCATTGGTTGAGTCAGCCCCGCCCATTCTGTGTGCAAGCCACGCCTCCCAGTGATAGCCCCGCCCCCGAGGCAAAAGCGAGCTCCCATTGGTGGATAAGAGCAGCCATCAATGGTTGGCCCCACCCCATCCACTCTGGCCCCGCCCATTCCACGTGCAAGCCATGCCTCCCAACCTCTAGCTCCACCCCCGAGGCACAAGTGGGCTCCCATTGGTGGATGAGAGCAGACATCAGTTGTTGGCCCCACCCCCAGGGCATGCACAAGCCCCGCCCCATCCATGCAGGCGTCCCCCCAATCCACAAATGAGCTCCCATTGGTGGATGAGAGCATCCATCAGCAGTTGGCCCCACCCCCAGATGTGCATAAGCCCCACCCCATCCATCCAGGCCCCACCCCTTTTACATATGAAGGATGGTTTGCCTGCCTGGGGGCGGGGCTAAAGTGGGCAGGGCTTGGGTGTGGCATTGGGGTGTGGCATTTAGGGGGTGACATTCAGGTGTGGTACTTGGGGTGTGACATTTGGGGTGACACTCCGGGGGCGGCACAGTGGGTGTGGCACTCGGGGTGTGGCACTCAGGGGTGTGACGGGGTGTGGCTTGCAGGGGTGTGGCACTCAGGGAGTGGCACTCAGGGGTGTGACAGGGATGTGACATTGAGGGGTGGCACTTAGGGGCGTGGCACTCAGAGGAGTCACAGTCAGGGGTGTGGCACTCAGGGGTGTGGCATTCATGGTGTGACAGGGGTGTGACGTTCAGGGTGTGGCACTCAGGGGTGTGGCATTCATGGTGTGACAGGGGTGTGACATTCAGGGGTGTGGCACTCAGGGTGTGGCACTCAGGGTGTGACAGGGGTGTGACGTTCAGGGTATGGCACTCAGGGTGTGGCACTTAGGGGTGTGGCATTCATGGTGTGACATTCAGGGGTGTGGCACTCGGGTGTGACATTCAGGGGTGTGGCACTCAGGGTGTGACAGGGGTGTGACATTCAGGGGTGTGGCACTCAGGGGTGTGACATTTGGGGTGTCACAGTCAGGGGGTGGCACTCAGGGACGTGACAGGGGTGTGGCATTCAGGGGTTGTGGCATTCAGGGATGTGATAGGGGTGTGACAATCAAGGTGTGGCACTCAGGGGGGTGACACTCGGGGTGTGACATTTGGGGCGGCACTCAGGGTGCAACATTAGGGCTGTAACACAGGGTGCGTGACAGCTCAGGCTGTGACAATCAGGGGTGGCACTCAAGGGGTGACATTCAGGGGTGTGACATTTGGGGTGGCGCTCGGGAGTGTGACAGAGTGGCACGCAGGGAATGTGACAGAGGATGTGACATTTTTGGGGTGGCACTCAGGGGGTGTGGCATTCAGGGGGTGTGGCACTCGGGGGGTGTGGCACTCAGGGTGTGGCATTCAGGGGGTGGCACTCAGGGGGTGGCACTCAGGGGGTGTGGCACTCAGGGTGTGGCACTCAGGGGGTGTGGCACTCAGGGGGTGGCACTCAGGGGGTGTGGCACTCAGGGGGTGTGGCACTCAGGGGGTGGCACTCAGGGGGTGGCACTCAGGGGGTGTGGCACTCAGGGTGTGGCACTCAGGGGGTGTGGCACTCAGGGGGTGGCACTCAGGGGGTGTGGCACTCGGGGCGGCACTCAGGGGGTGGCACTGTCCCCTCACCTCGATGGTGCTGTCCAGGGACCCCACGCTGTTCCGCCGGCCCCGCTTGCCTGGGGGGGGGGGGGAACAATGAGGGGAGACCCCCAGGGGACCCCCCCAGGACACCCCAAATCCCCCAGGACACCCCAAACCCCTCAGGAGACCCCAAATCCCCCAGAAATCCCAAATCCCCCCCCCGGACACCCCAAATCCCCCCCAGACACCCCAAACACTTCAGGGGACCCCAAATCCCCCCCAGGGCACCCCAAATCCCTCAGGACACCCCACAGGAACCCCAGACTGTCCCAGAAACCCCAAATCGCTCCCAGGGCACCCCAAATCCCTCAGGAGACCCCAGATCCCCCCCCCCCCCAGGGCACCCCAAATCTCTCAGGAGACCCCAAATCCCCCCCAGGATACCTGAAACCCCACTGGGGACCCCACAGGAATCCCAAACTGTCCCAGAAACCCCAACCCCCCCCCCGGACACCCCAAATCCCCCCGCTCAGGACACCCCAAATTCCCCAAAGCCACACCAAGGGACCCCCCCAAAGCCACACCCCAGGACACCCCAAACCCTCCCAGAGGACCCTAAACTCCACAGGGGACCCCAAAACCTCTCCAGAGTATCCCAAAACTCCCCATGGACACCAAAATGTTCCCTTGGGCACCCCAAACCCCCAAGGGACCCCAAAACCCCCTCATGGAGACCCCAAACTCCCTCCCGGTCCCTCCCCGTGACCCCCAGTGCCCCCCAGTCCATCTCAGCCCCCCAGTTCTTCCCAATCCCCCTCTCAATCCCCCTCCCAGTCTCACCCAATCCCCCTCCCAGTGCCTCCCAGTGGCTCCCAGTCCCTCCCAGTCCCTCTCAATCCCTGTCCCAGTCCCCCCCAGTCCCTACCAGTTGCTCCCTGTGGCTCCCAAGCCCTCTCAGTGCCCCCCAGTTCCTCCCAATCCCCCTCCCAGTCCCTCCAGAGCCTCCCAGCCCCTCCCAGTGCCCCCCAGCTCCTCTCAATCCTCCTCCCAGTGGCTCCCAGTGGCTCCCAATCCCTCCCAATCCCTCTCCCAGTCCCCTCCAATCCCCCTCCCAGTGCCCCCCAGTCCCTCCCAATCCCACCCCCAGTGCCCCCAGTGCTCCCAGTGCCCCCCAGTCCCTCCCAGTCTCTCTCAATCCCCCTCCCAGTGGCTCCCAGCCCTTCCCAGTCTGCCTTCCAGTGCCCCCCAGTGCCTCCTAATCCCCCTCCCAGTCCCCCCCAGTGCCTCCCAGCGGTTCCCAATCCCTCCCACCCTCTCCCAGTCCCTCCCACCCTCTCCCAGTCCCTCCCAGTCCTGCCCAGTCTCTCTCAATCCCCCTCCCAGTCCCTCCCAGTTCCCCCCAATCCCCCTCCCAGTCCCTCCCAGCCCCTCCCAGTGACCCCCAGCCCCTCTCAATCTCTCAATCCCCCTCTCAGTGGCTCCCAGGGGCTCCCAATCCCTCTCAAATCCCCTCCCAGTCCCCCCCCCGAGCCACTCCCAGTGCCCCCCAGTCCCTCCCAACCCCTCTCCCAGTCCCTCCCAGTCCGTCCCAGTGCTCCCAGTCCCCCCCAGCCCCACCCAGTCCCCCCCAGTTCCCCCGGTCCGGTCCCTCCCAGTGCTCCCAGTCCCGTCCCAGTGCTCCCAGTCCCGCCCAGTCCCCCCCAGCCCCTCCCAGTCCCCCGCAGTCCCTCCCAGTGCTCCCAGTCCGTCCCAGTGCTCCCAGTCCGTCCCAGTGCTCCCAGCGCTCCCAGTCCCGCCCAGCGCTCCCAGTCCGTCCCAGCGCTCCCAGTCCGTCCCAGCGCTCCCAGTCTCACCGCTGTCGGACAGGTCCCGCAGGGAGCTGCTCAGCGCGCTCCGTTTGAGCCCCTCGGCCCCGAACGCCTCCTCCAGGGAGCTGCGGCTGAGCCCGTTCAGCGCCTCGCGGGGTTGCCCCGCGCCCCGCGGCCCCGCCACGCCCTTCTGCTTCTCCAGCTCCGCTGGGGGACACCAGTAACGCCAGTGACCACCAGTGACCCCCCCCAGTAACCACCAGTTACACCAGTGACACCCAGTAACACCAGTGACCACCAGTGACCCCCAGTGCCCCGCGGCCCCGCCACGCCCTTCTGCTTCTCCAGCTCCGCTGGGGGACACCAGTAACGCCAGTGACCACCAGTGACCCACCAGCAACCTCCCAGTGACACCCAGTTACACCAGTGACCACCAGTGACCCCCATTGACCACCAGCAACCTCCCAGTGACACCCAGTAACACCAGTGACCAACCAGTGACCCCCCCCCAGTGCCCCGCGGCCCCGCCACGCCCTTCTGCTTCTCCAGCTCCGCTGGGGGACACCAGTAACGCCAATGACCACCAGTGACCCCCCCCCCCAGTAACCACCAGTTACACCAGTAACGCCAGTGACCACCAGTGACCACCAGTGACCGACCACCCAGTCACACCAGTGACCTCCAGTGTCCCTCCCAATGCTCCCAGTGCCCATTTTGATGTTCCCAGCACTCCCAGTACCCTTCTCAGTGCTCCCAGTGCCCCCAGTGCTCCCAGTGCCCATTTTGATGCTTCGAGTGCTCCCAGCACTCCCAGTCCCCCTCCCAGTGCTCCCAGTTGCTCCCAGTGCTCCCAGTATCCCTCCCAGTGCTCCCAGTGTCCCTCCCAGTGCCCATTTTGATGTTCCCAGTGCCTCTCCCAGTGCCCCCAGTATCCCTCCCAGTGCCCCCAGTGCCCCTCCCAGTGCCCCCAGTTGGTCCCAGTTGCTCCCAGCACTTCCAGTGCCCTTCCCGGTGCCCATTTTGATGCTCCAGTACTCCCAGTGCCCTTCCCAGCATTCCCATTGCTCCCAGTACCCCTCCCAGTGTTCCCAGTGCCCATTTTCATGCTCCCAGTGTCCCTCCCAGCACTCCCAGTGCCCCTCCCTGTGCCCATTTTGATGTTCCCAGTGTTCCCAGTGCCCCTCCCAGAGTTCCCCGTGCCCCCAGTGCCCTCCCAGTGCTCCCAGTGCCCCTCCCAGCGCTCCCAGTGCCCTCCCAGCGCTCCCAGTGCCCATTTCAATGCTCCCAGTGCAATCCCAGCGCCCTCCCAGTGCTCCCAGTGCCCTCCCATTGCTGCCAGTGCAATCCCAGTGCCCTCCCAGTGCTCCCAGTGCCCCTCCCAGTGCCCTCCCATTGCTCCCAGTGCTCCCAGTGCCCCTCCCAGTGCAATCCCAGTGCCCTCCCAGCTCTCCCAGCGCTCCCAGTGCCCCAGCAGCGCTCACCCTCCACCCGGTACTTCTCCATCTCCTGCACCTCGGCCACGGACTCTCGGAGGTCGCTGGCGAAGCGCAGCCGGTCCTGGGGGCTCGGGGCGTTGAACACGATCAGCACCTTGCGCTCGCCGCCCGGCGCCGCCGACAGCAGCTTGATCCCAAACTGGTAATCTGGGGGGGCACGGGGGTCAGGGACACCCCAAAAGGGACAGGGATACCCCCATGGGGTCAGCAATCTCAGCTTGATCCCAAACTGGTAATCTGAGGGGGAAATGGGGTCAGGGACACACCCATGGGGACAGGGACACCCCAAAAGGGACAGGGACACCCCCATGCGGACATCCCCAAAGGGACACCCAGCTTCATCCCAAACTGGTAATCTGGGGGGGGATATGGGGTCAGGGACACCCCCAGAATGTCAGAGACACCCCCATGGGGTCAGCAATCCCAGCTTGATCCCAAACTGGTAATCTGAGGGGGAAATGGGGTCAGGGACACACCCATGGGGACAGAGACACCCCCACAGGGACAGGGACACACCCATGGGTCAGGGGCACCCCAAAAGGGACAGGGACACCCATCTTGATCCCAAACTGGTAATCTCGGGGGGGGATATGGTGTCAGGGACACCCCAGAATGTCAGAGACACCCCCATGGGGACAGGGACACCCCCAAAGGGACAGGGACACCCCCATGGGGACATCCCCAAAGGGACACCCAGCTTCATCCCAAACTGGTAATCTGGGGGGGAAAATGGGGTCCGGGACACCCCCACGGGGACAGGGACACCCCAAAAGGGACAGGGACACCCTCACAGTGTCACCAACCCCAGCTTGATCCCAAACTGGTAATCTGGGGGGACAGGGAGGGGGGAGGGCACAGCAGAAGGTCTCAGAAGGTCCTGTGGGGTCCCATGGGGTGTTCTAGGGTTCTGTGGGGTTTTTTGGGCTCTGTAGGGTCCCATAGGGTTTTTTGGGGTGTTGTAGGGTTTTTGGGGTTCTGTGGAGTCCCATAGAACGCCCTGGGGCTCACAGGCGTTCTGGAAGAGCTGCATGTGCATCTCCACCAGCGGGAAGCTCTGCCGGAAGCTGTAGGTCACCAGGATCTTCTTCTTCTGGAAGATCTTCGTCACCTGCCGAGGCCAGGGGGTCACCAGGGACCCCTCCCCTGTGCCCCCCACCCCGAGACCCCCCGGGACCCCCTGGGACCCCCCGCTCACCACCAGGAGGTCGTTGAAGAGGAAAACCTCGCGCTGGTGCAGCCCCAGGCGCTGGGGCCGGTTGGGGTCGGGCACCTCGTAGAGTTGGCAGCAGCAGACGAGGCGGCGGTGGGGCAGGGACAGCACCTGGGGACAGCCATGGAGGGGGGTCACAGCTGGGACAGGGGGACACGGCCCCACGGACACCCCGGAGCTGCCCTGGGGTGGGGATGGTGGCCTTGGGACCTTCACTGGGGTCACACGGGGCGTGGCAACATTGTGTCACCTCAAATGTCCTACATGGGTCACCCTGAATGTCACGTGTGGGTCACTGCAAGGGTCACTTCAAGAGTCACCTCAAATGTCTCACGTGGGTCACTTCAAGGTCACCCCAAATGTCCCATATTGGTCACTTCAAGGGTGACCCCAAATGTCCCATGAGGGTCACTTCAGGGGTCACCCCAAATGTCCCTCATGGGTCACTTCAAGGGTCACCCCAAATGTCCCATGAGGGTCACCATGAGTGTGCCACATGGGTCACTTCAAAGGTCACACCAAATGTCCCACCTGGGTCACTTTGAGTGTCCCCCAGAGGTCACACCAAATGTCCCATGTGGGTCACTTAAAAATTGACCTCAAATGTCCCACATGGGTCACTTCAAGGGTGACCCCAAACGTCCCAGTTGGGTCCCATACGATATCCCCCATTGGTCACCTGGATCATCCCCCATGGGTCACCTGGAATGTGTCCCTTGGGCCACTAGAACCTGTCCCATGGGCCCACCTGCCCCATCCTTCCCTCAGGATCTCCTAGAACATTGGAACATCTCCCATGGGTGGCCTAGAACACCTTCCCCACCACAGCATCACCTGGAACATCTCCTTTGGCTGGTCTAGAACCTGTCCCATGGGGTCACCTGGGCCACCTCCCGTGGGTCACCTGGCCCCGCCCCCCGTGGGTCACCTGGCCCCGCCCCCCGTGGGTCACCTGGCCCCGCCCCCCGGGCACACCCACCGGTTTCTTGCCGACGATCATGCGCTCCACAGCCTGCACCTGGGACACGTGGTCGTCGTTGGTGCGCAGCTCGCGGCTCTGGATGCGCTGGTAGATGCCCACCAGCATGTCCCGGGGGATGTCCTCGCCATTGTCCACCCCTGTGTGACACCCGGACCTGCTCTGGAACCGCTCCAGAACCCACAACACCTCCAACCCTCAAGAACCTGCAACAGCTCTAGAACCCCCAATTCCAGATCCAGGGCTCACTACTAATGGGTGTCTCTAGAATCCAGTGACATCTGGACACACTCTAGAACCTGCAACGCCCAGCCCAACTCCAGGATCTGAGACACCCAGATCCCTTCTAGAGGCCCCAACACCCAGATGTGCTCTAGAACCCTCCTCACCATGTCCTACTCCAGAACCTGCAACACCTGAACCCACTCTAGAACCTGAAACATCTGCCCCTGTTCTAGAACCCACAACAGCTGGGCTGAGGGTGTTGCACCACTCTTGCACCAGTGTCATCCTGGACCCCCCCAGAACCTGGCCCCAGTCTAGAACCTGCAGGACCTGACCCAATCTAGAACCCACAACGCCCAGGTCCACCCTAGAACCCATAACACCTGACCCTGTTCCACACCCTACAACTCCTGAGCCGGCTCTAGAACCTCCAACACCCAGTCCTGCTCTAGAACCCGTGTCCCCTCCTGGGGAACACCAGGCAGGGCCTCACCTCGCAGGTTCTTGATGAAGTCCTCGAGCTTCATCTTGCGCTCGGCCTTGACGCTGGGGCTGTACATGTCGGTGTTGAGGAGGATGATGGCGAAGGCCAGGATGAAGATGGTGTCCGGGTTGCGGAACTGGCGCAGCAGGGCCGCGTTACACACGCAGTAGCGCTGGCTGCGGGGCGGACAACCCCCACGGCCCATGGGGTCACGGTGCCCCACGGCCTCTGCACCCCACGGCCGCCCCTGAGCGTGGGGAGGCGCCCCCATGGCTGCAGGGTCACCTAGAACGCGGGCCACCACCGCTTGTGTCCCCCTTAATCCACAGGGTCACCTAGAACATGGGCCACCACCGCTTGTGTCCCCCTTAATCCACAGGGTCACCTAGAACGTGGGCCACCACCCCCACTGCTCCTCCTTGATCCACAGGGTCACCTACAATGTCATCCTGTGGTCCAGGGGCCACCACCCAGTGTCCTGCCAGTCTGTAGGGTCACCCAGAACAGCCCCTGTTGCTACCACCCCCTTGTGTCCCCCCATAGCACATAGGGTCACCTAGAACATGGGCCACCACCCACATGGCTCCTCCTTGACCCACTGGGTCACCTACAACAGCCCCATGTCCCACAGGTGCCACCACCCCCTTGTGTCCCCCCTCAATCCACAGGGTCACTTAGAACATGGGCCACCTCCCCTATTGTTCCTCCTTGATCCACAGGGTCACCTAGAACGTCACCCTGTGGTCCAGGGGCCATCACCCAGTGTCCTGCCAGTCACCTAGAATGGCCCCATGTCCCTCAGGTGCCACCACCCCCTTGTGTCCCCCCTCAATCCATAGAGTCACCTAGAATGTCACCCCATGGTGACCACTGTGTGCTGCTGGTGGCAGGGTCAATGCAGTGGGGACATGGGGACACAGGGACAGGGGACACAGGGACATCATGGGGACACAGGGACAGGGGACATGGGGACACCGGGACATGGGGACATAGGGACACAGGGACATCATGGGGACATGGGGACATAGGGACATGGGGACATCATGGGGACACGGGGACAGGGACCCACCCCTCACCTGAAGGCCTCGATCAAGCGCTCGACCTTCTGCGCCTCGCCCTGCACCCGGATGTGGGACTGGAACTTCCGCAGGGCCTCGTCCAGCTCCATCCCGGAGAAATCCATCTCGTCCACCACGCAGCTGCCGGGACCCCGGCGCGGGGATGGGTCTGGGGGCTGCCGCTGTCCCCAGGGTGTCCCCTCTGTCCCCAGGGTGTCCCCCCTGGCATGTCCCCCCCTGTCCCCAGTGTGTCCCCCTGGCGTGTCTGCCCAGCCCCAAGATGTCCCCACCATCCCCAGTGTGTCCTCTCTGTCCCCAGGGTGTCCCCTCCTGTCCCCAGCGTGTCCCCTCTGTCCCCGGAGTGTCCCCTCTGTACCCAGCATGTCCCCCTGTCCCTAGTGTGTCCCCTCTGACCCACTCCCTGTCCCCTCCGTCCCCAGCGTGTCCCCGATGACCCCAACGTGTCCCCCCCGTCCCCAGTGTGTCCCCCTGTCCCCAGTGTGCCCTCCCCATCCCCAGCGTGTCCCCTCTGTCCCCAATGTATCCCCCTGTCCCTGGTATGTCCCCTCTGTCCCCGGCGTGTCCCCCCCCATCCTCGGTGTGCCCCCCCCAGCCCTGGTATGTCCCCCTGTCCCAACCCTGTCCCCCCCATTCCCACCATGTCGCCCCCACCTCCACCGTGTCCCCCATGTCCCCTCTGCCCCCGCCCTGTCCCCTCCGTCCCCAGCGTGTCCCCAATGTGTCCCCCCATCCCTGGCATGTCCCCCCCAGCCCCAGCGTGTCCCCCTCAGCCCGGGTGTGTCCCCCCTGTCCCCACTGTGTCCCCCTCGTCCCCACCGTGTCCCCTCTGTCCCTGGAGTGTCCCCCCCACCCCCAGCATGTCTCTCCCTCCCCATTGTGTCCCCTCCATCCCCAAGGTGTCTCCTCCATCCCCACCATGTCCCCCAAGCCCCACCGTGTCCCCTCCATCCCTGGCGTGTGCCCCCCATCCCCAAGGTGTCCCCCCCATCCCCGGCATGTCCCCCCATCCCCGGCGTGTCCCCCATCCCCGGCGTGTCCCCCGTACTCGAGCACGTCGCGGTTGAACTGTTTCTGGCGGTTGCCCAGGAACTCGCCGATCATCTGCCGGCTCAGGCCCTTCCGCTCCAGGATGAAGTGAGCCACGCCCACGGGCGTGTCCGACAGGAACCCCCTCTCGATCAGGTACTGGATCCCCTTCTCCGGCTTCCTGTGGGGGCGTGGCCATGGTGGTCAGCCATGGTGGTCAGTCATGGTGGTCAGCCATATGGTCAGCCATGGTGGTCAGCCATGGTGGTCAGCCATGGTGGTCAGTCATGTGGTCAGTCATGGTGGTCAGCCATGGTGGTCACCCATGGTGGTCAGTCATGGTGGTCAGTCATGGTGGCCAGCCGTGTGGTCAGCCATGGTGGTCAGTCATAGTGGTCAGTTGTGGTGGTGAGCCATGGTGGTGAGCCATGGTGGTGAGCCATGGTGGTCAGTCATGGTGGTCAGCCATGGTGGTCAGCCATGGTGGCCAGCCGTGTGGTCAGCCATGGTGGTCAGTATTGGTGGTCAGTCATGGTGGTCAGTCATAGTGGTCAGTTGTGGTGGTCAGTCATGGTGGTCAGTCATAGTGGTCAGTTGTGGTGGTCAGTCATGGTGGTCAGCCATAGTGGTCAGTCATAGTGGTCAGTTGTGGTGGTCAGTCATGGTGGTCAGCCATGGTGGTGAGCCATGGTGGTCAGTCATGTGGTCAGCCATGGTGGTGAGCCATGGTGGTCAGTCATGGTGGTCAGTCATGTGGTCAGCCATGGTGGTCAGTCATGTGGTCAGCCATGGTGGTCAGTCATGGTGGTCAGTCGTGTGGTCAGCCATGGTGGTCAGTCATGGTGGTCAGTCGTGTGGTCAGCCATGGTGGTCAGTCATGGTGGTCAGCTGTGTGGTCAGCCACAGTACTCAGTCATGGTGGTCAGTCATAGTGGTCAGCCATGGTGGTCAGCCATGTGGTCAGCCATGGTGGTCACTCTGGCTGTAGAGTGACCTAGAACATCACCTGCCCCCAGCTCTAGGGCCACCTGGTCACCTACTTCACCCTAGAGTTACCCAGAATAGCACTGTAGATGGACCTAGAACATCACCATAGGGTCACCTAGAACATTCCATGCCCTTTCTATAGGGTCACCTAGAACATCATTGTGGATTCTCCGGGGTCACCTGGAACCTCCTCCTGCCCTCGCTATAGGCTCACTTAGACCCTCACCATAGAGTCACCTAGAATGTCATTGTGGGGTTCTATAGGGTCACCTCAAACATCTCCCTCTCTTTGCTATAGGCTCACCTAGAACTTCACCACAGGGTCACTTAGAACATCACCCTGCCCTTGCTATAGGGTCACCTAGAACATCCCCCTGCCTTTTCTGTAGGGCCACCTGGAACATCCCTCCATCCTCACTATAGGCTCACCTGGAACATCCCCCTGCCCTCACGATAGGGCCACCTGGAACACCACCTTGTCCTTAATATAGCGTCACCTAGAACATCACCCTGCCCTTGCTATAGGCTCACCTGGAACATCACCTTGTCCTCAATATAGCGTCACCTAGAACATCACAACATCACCCTGCCCTTGCTATAGGGTCACCTAGAACATCCCCCTGCCTTTTCTGTAGGGCCACCTGGAACATCCCCCTGCCCTCACGACAGGGCCACCTGGAACATCACCTTGTCCTCATCAATATAGCGTCACCTAGAACATCACAACATCACCCTGTCCTTGCTATAGGCTCACCTGGAACATCGCCATAGAGTCACCTAGAATGTCATTGTGGGGTTCTAAAGGGTCACCTCACACATCCCCCTGTCCTCGCTATAGGGTCACTTAGAACTTCACCCCATCCTCACTATAGGCTCACTTAGAACCTCACCATAGGGTCACCTAAAACATCATTGTGGGGTTCTCCAGGGTCACCTCAAACATCACCCTGCCCTCGCTACAGGCTCACCTAGAACATCACTGTAGGGTCACCTAGAATGTCATTGTGGGGTTCTACAGGGTCACCTCAAACATCCCCCCACTGTCACTATAGGCTCGCCTGGAACATCACCATAGGCTCACCTAGAACACGACCCTGCCCTTGCTACAGCCTCACCTAGAACAGCCCCCTGCCCTCACCATGGCGTCACCAACAATCCCACCCCACCCTTCCCCTGCTGACCATGGCAGCACCGCATTGCCCCACTGCCGGACCCCCAGACCCCACCCCACGTCCAGCACAGCCCCCCCAGATCTCCCAAAGCCCCCCCAGCCCCTCACTTGTTGAAGAGGTTGAGGCCGATGCGGTACTGGCGCCGCTGCACCACGTCGTTGTTGAGCGCGGGCGAGTCCCAGCTCTGCCGCGGCTCCCGCTGGTACGTGGCCTTGCCGGGGGCGCCGGCGGCACCGGGGGGCTGCGGCGGCGCCGTGGGCGGCGGCGGGGGCGGCGGGGGCGGCCGGCGCAGGCTGTCGCGGGACGAGGAGCCCGAGGAGCAGTTGAGGGTCTCGTTGGAGTTGGAGCTGCTGCCCAGGCTCTCGTTGTCGCCCTCGGAGCCCTCCTCGGCCGCGGGCGGGGGCGGGGGCCCGGGCGGCGGCGGGGGCGGCCCCTCGGGGTGGAAGCAGCGGTGGGGAGGGGGGCCCGGAGCGGGGCAGGGTGCCGCCGCCGCCGCCCCCGGTGCCCTCGGGCTCGTAGGGGCCGCCGCGGTTGATGGAGCCGCGGTCCGAGCGGTCGCTCAGGTCGGCCGAGCTGTCGCTGGGGGGCTCCACGGTCAGCAGCGGGGGGTGCCCGCCCCCGGCCCCCCGGCCCCGGCACTCCAGGCACGGGGGGCCCCTCCGGGGGGGCTCCTCGGGAGGGCCCCCCCAGCGCTCGGCGGGGCCGGGGGCGTTGGCGGGGGGCGGCGGCGGGGGCGGCGGCGCGGGCGGGGGCGGGGGTCCCGCCGTGTCCGGGGGGGGCTCGGGGCTGGGGGGTCGCTCCGGGGAGCGGGGGGAGCCGGGGAGCCCCTCGTCCAGGTACAGCGTGACGTCACTGGCCGAGGTGGCCGCGCTGTCGCCCGCGGGGGGGTCCGGGGCGCCGGGGGGGACACCGCGACCCCCTCCCAGCGCCTCATCGATGGAGGCGGCCAAGGACTTCACCTGCAGGGACAGGAGCCCACCGTGAGACCCCCAGAGACTCCGGACCCCCATATTGGCCCCTGTGACCCCCGTGACCTCCCCAAGACCCCCAAATCCCTCTGACCCCCCCCCCAATGTCCCCTCTGACCCCCCATAACCCCCATGGTTTTTTTGTCACCTGACCGCAATGGCCACTGTAATGTCCATGGTCTTGTGACCCCAGTGACCTCCCAGGACCCCCGTGACCCTCCTGACTCTGGGAACTCCATGACCCCATAACCCTCTATGACCCTTTAACCCCCATCGCCATGACCCCTTTGACCCCATAACCCCCAGGACCCCCTCTGACCCCCCTGACCCCATAATCCTAAGAACCCCATAACCCCTGTGACCCCATAACCCCCATGACCCCCCTGACCCTGTAAACCCCAGGACCCCCTTAACCCCCATGACCGCCTGACCCCTCTGATCCCATAAACCCCCATAACCCTCAGAACCCTATAACCCCCCTGACCCCATAACCTCTATGAAACCCCTGACCCCATAACCCCCCTGACCCCCAAAACCCCCATAACCCCCCCAGACCCCCACCTGCTGCGCAAACGCCTCCTCCAGGTCGGCGCCTCCCGGCCCGAAATCGGCCGAAGCCGAGAGCTGCCGGGGGGGGCTTCCCGCGCCCCCCACCCCGGAGCCCCCCCCAATCTGGACCCCCTCTCCGGGACCCCCGCCCCCGTCCAGGCCGGCCCGGCAGGACCCCCCGTATCGGGGGGCGCGGCGCGGGCCCCCCAGGACGCCCTCGTCCAGCGAGGCCGGCTTGCCCTGGAAGTAGGGCGGGGGCGGCGGGGGCGGCCCCGGGGCGGGGGCCGGGGGGCCGCGGTCGTACTCCTCGAAGGAGAACTGCAGGCGCAGCCCCGGCAGCGCCAGGCGCCGCGCCCGGCCGCCCTCGCTGCGCAGCCGCTCGAACTTCTGCGCCATGCGGTAGCGCCGGAACGCCGCCTGGATGGTGCGCGCCGCCCGCCGCGAGCGGAAATAGCCGCCGTACTTGCGCTCCAGCATCTCCACCTGGGGGGACACGCGTGGGGACGTGGTGGGGATGTGGGGACATGGCAGGGGACGCGGGGACATGGTGGGGACGTGGGGACATGGCAGGGGACATGGGGACATGGCAGGGGACGTGGGGATAGTGATGGGGACATGGGGACATGGTGGGGATGTGGGGACACGGGGACGTGGCGGGGGATGTGGGGACGCGGGGACATGGTGAGGATGTGGGGATGTGGGCACATGGCAGGGGACATGGGGACATGGCAGGGGACGTGGGGATAGTGATGGGGACATGGGGACATGGTGGGGATGTGGGGACACGGGGACGTGGCGGGGGATGTGGGGACGCGGGGACATGGTGAGGATGTGGGGATGTGGGGACATGGCAGGGGACGCGGGGACATGGTGGGGACGTGGGGACATGGCAGGGGACGTGGGGACACGGCAGGGATGTGGGGATAGTGATGGGGACATGGTGGGGATGTGGGGTTGTGGGGACATGGGGACACCAGTGGGGATGTGGGGACACGGGATGGGTGGGGACATCCATGGGGACACAGGGACATGGGGATATGGATGAGGATGGGGACATAGGTGGAGACATGGGGAGATGAGGACATGGATGGGGACAGCCATGGGGACATGGGGATGTGGATGGGGACATGGAGACATGGCGAGGGACGTAGGGACACGGATGTGGATGGGGACATGGAGACATGGCGAGGGACGTGGGGACATGGATGGGGACATGGGGACATGGGGATGTAGGGATGTGGATGGGGACATGGGGACATGGATGGGGACATGGAGATATGGGGACGAAGGGACATGGATGGGGATGGGGACATGGAGACAGGCATGGGGACATGGCAAGGGACGTGGGGTCGTGGGGACATGGATGAGGATGGGGACATGGGGACATGCATGGGGATAGCCATGGGGACATGGGGACATGGCGGGGGACATGGGTGGGATGTGTGGACATGGGGACAGCAATGGGGACATGGGAACACGGGTGGGGATGTGGGGACATGGGGACAGCAATGCAGACATGGGGACATGGCAGGGAACATGGCGAGGGACGTGAGGTCGTGGGGATATGGATGAGGATGGGGACAGGCGTGGGGACATGGATGGGGACGTGGGGACATGGATGGGTCATGGGGACATGGTGGGGGACACAGGGACATGGGGACATGGGTGGGGATGTGGGGACGTGTGGACATGGATGAGGACAAGGACATGGCGAGGGACGTGGGGTCGTGGGGACATGGATGAGGATGGGGACATGGGGACATGGGTGGGGACAGCCATGGGGGACATGGGGACAGCAATGGAGTCATGGGGACATGGCAGCGGACATGGGGACATAGATGAGGATGGGGACATGGCGAGGGATGTGGGGACATGGATGAGAATGGGGACATGGGGACACCCATAGGGACAGCAATGGGGACATGGGGACACCCATAGGGACAGTGATGGGGACATGGTGGGGGATGTGGGGACATGGCAGGGGACATGGGGATGTGCGGACATGGATGAGGATGGGGACATGGGGACACGTGTGGGGACAGAGGACAGGGATGGGGACATAGGGACATGGCAGGGGACGTGGGGTCGTGGGGACATGGATGTGGATGGGGACATGGGGACATGGGTGGGGACACAGGGACGTGGGGACATGAATGAAGATGGGGACATGGGGACATGTGTGGGGACAGGGACCGTTGTATGGGGACAGGGACTGTGACATGGGTCTGCTGGCCACCACACAGGCTGGGGACAGTCACACGTGGCTGGTGACCACCACACGTGGGCTGTGACCGTCACACAGCCAGGACCCACTCTGGGCGTGTCCCCAGGTGTCCCCAGGATGTCCCTGGGTGTGTCCCCAGGTGTTTCCCATGGGGTGCCCCAAAGGGTGTCCCCAGGTGTGTCCCCAGGTGTCCCCAGGGGTGTCCCCAGGTATCCCCAGCTGTGTCCCAGGTGTGTCCCCAGTTGTCTCCAGGAGTCCCCAGGTGTCCCCAGCCTGTCCCCAGGTATCCCCAAGGGTGTCCCCAGGTGTGTCCCCAGGTACCCCCAGGTGTCCCCAAGTGTCCTCAGGTGTCCCCAGGTGCCCCCAGGTATCCCCAGGTGTGTCCCAGGTGTGTCCCCAGGTGTCCCCAGGTGTCCCCAGGTGCCCCCAGGTATCCCCAGGTGTGTCCCAGGTGTGACCCCAGGTGTATCCTCAGGGTGTCCCAGGTGTGTCCCCAAGGGTGTCCCCAGGTATCCCCAAGGGTGTCCCCAGGTGTGTCCCCAGGTGCCCCCAGGTACCCCCAGGTGTGTCCCAGGTGAGTCCCCAGGTGTCCCCAGGTACCTTCTTGTCCTGCAGGTCGGTGGAGAGCTCGTAGCTGTCGCTCAGAGCCTTCGGCCTCTTGCTCTCCTCCTCCTCCTCCTGCTTGCGCAGGGCCACGCTGGCGGGCTGGGGGGGCAGCCGGGGCCAGGCCACGCCCCCGGCGCCGCCCCCGGGGCCGCCCCCGGAGCCCCCCGGGCCTTGGGGCGCGGGCTGGGGCAGGGCCCGGTACGGGGGGGGCCGCCCGGGGCTCTCGGGCACCGCGCCCCCCCCCCTCGCTGCCCGGGGCCTCGCCGTCCACGCTGCGGGGACAGCGCGTCAGAGCCAGGTGGGGACCCCCCAAAAACACCCAAAAAACAGCCCAAAAAACAGCCCAAAAACACCCCAAAACCAGCCCAAAACACAGCCCAAAAACACCCCAAAACACCCCAAAACCATCAAAACCACCCCAAAACGTCCCCAAAACACCCAAAAACACCCAAAAACCACCCCAAAACCACCCCAGGACATCCCAAAAACACCCCAGACTCCTCCAGGATACCACAAAAACAATGCCAAAACACCTTAAAACACCCCAAAACCACCCCAAAACACCCCCAAAACACCCCAAAAACACCCCAAAATCACCACAAATGCACCCGGGACCCCCAAAATTCCCCTGGGACCTCCACAGGTCCCCCTGAGATCCCTCAAAGGGTCTGGAGGCGCCAGGGTGGGGACCAGGGGGACACAGGGACACGGGGACAGACAGACAGACATGTGGGCATGGGGACATGAGGACAGACAGACACAGGGACATGGGGACAGACAGACACGTGGATGTGGGACACAGGAACAGACAGAGACATGGGGACATGGGGACATGGGGACAGACAGACACAGGGACATGGGGACAGACAGACACGTGGATGTGGGACATGGGGACAGATAGACAGACACAGGGACATGGGGACAGACAGACACGTGGATGTGGGACATGGGGACAGACAGACAGACAGACACAGGGACATGGGACACAGAGACACAGGCCATGGGGACAGACAAACATGTGGGCAAGGGGACATGGGGACAGAGACACATGGACATGGGACACAGGGACAAGGGGACAGACAGACAGACACGGCATGGGACACAGGGACAAGAGGACACAGACATGGGGACACAGACTTGAGGACAGATGGACACGGGGACATGGGGACACAGGGACACTGACACATGGACACAGAGACACACAGACATGAGGACATCAGCCATATGGACACCCGGACATGTGGACACACAGACATGGGGACACACGGACACGAGGACAGATGGGGACATGGGGACATGGGCCCGATGGACATTGGGGAACCATGGACGAGAGGACATTGGCCATATGGACATGGGGACACGAGGACACATGGACAAATGGACATTGGGACAGATGAACATGGGGACATCGGCCATATGGACATGGGGTCACATGGACACACAGACATGGGGACACACAGACATGGGACACAGGGACATGGGGACATCAGCCATATCAACATGGGGACATGGGGACGCACAGACACATGGACAAATGGACATGGGGACACACGGACATGGGGATATGGGGACACATGGATGCAGGGACACACGGACATTGGCCATATGGACATGGGGACAAACGGACACGGACATGGAGACAGAGACATGGAGACATTGGTGATGTAGACATTGGGACACATGGACACACGGACATGGGGAACACGGACATGAGGACATGGGGACAGACGGACATGGGGACACAGGGACACAGTGACACATGGACATTGGGACACATGGACACACGGACATGGGGAACACGGACATGAGGACATTGGCCATCTGGACATGGAGACACAGGGACACACTGACACATGGACATTGGGACACATGGACACACAGACATGGGGACAGATGGGCAGTGGGACATGGGGCCATCTGGACATGGGGACATTGGCTGTATGGACATGGTGACACACGGACACCGGGACACACGGACATGGGGACACACGGACACATGGACATAATGGACATTGGGACACAGGGACAGACAGACATAGGGACACACGGACACATGGCCATGGGGACGTGGGCCCTATGGACATTGGGACACATGGACACACAGACATGGGGACAGATGGACATGGGGACAGATGGACATGGGGACAGACGGACATGGGCCCTATGGACACTGGGACACATGGACATGGGGACAAACAGACACACAGACATGGAGACACAGGGACACGGGGACATCAGCAATATGGACACAGGGACACGGGGACACAGGGACACACAGACATATGGACACGGGGAACACAGACACAGGGACATCGGCCCTATGGACACGGGGACACATGGACAGATGGACATGGGGACAGACAGACATGGGGACATCGGCCATATGGACACAGACACACAGACATGGGGACACACAGACATGAGGACAGATGGACATGGGGACACGGGGACACACTGACACATGGACATTAGGACACGTGGACACTTGGACATGGGGACGTCAGCCATGGGGACACATGGACACACGGACATGGGGACAGACAGACATGGGGACATGGGGACACACAGACGTGAGGACACACAGACACACGACAGGGACATGACAGGGACGTACGTGCACGCACGGCCACGGGGGACACACGGACATGGGGACACACGGACAGGGACGTACGTGCACGCACAGCCACGGTGGGGGGGGGGACACACGGACACGCAGACAGACGGACACACAGACAGACGGACACACGGACACGCAGACAGACGGACAGACGCCTCCCCTCCCCCCCAGCCCCGCGGGGACCCAGCGCCGGGATTGGGGGGAGGGGGAGGGAAGGGGGCGGAGCAAAGCGTGGGGGGGAGGGGGGATCCCCAAAATTCGGGGGGAGGGTCCCGGGCAGGCGAGGGGGAGGGGAAGGGTTGGGGGGTCCCGGGGGGGTCTCGGGGGTACCGGGGGGGTCCCGGAGGGGTCTCGGGGGTTCCCGGAGGGGGTCTCGGGGGGGTCCCCGACTCACCCGTGCAGCAGCCGCTGCCGGAGCGGCCCCCGCCGCCGCTCGGCCGTGCACTGCAGGCACCACATTTTGGGGAGGGGGCGGCACCCCCAAATCAGTGGGGAGGGGGGGACACGCACACACTGGGGGGGAGGGGGGGAGGACACCCCCGGGATTGGGGGGGGAGGGGTCCCGGGTGGGGGAGGGGCTGGGGGAGCCCCCGGCGCCTCCGCAGCGGAACCAGGGCCCGGCCGGGCGGGGCGGGGGGGTGAGGGGGGGAGGGGGAGGAGCCGAGCAGAGACCCCCCCCCTCCTCCCCCCGCCCCCCCCCCCACCGCTCTGCGCGTGCCCGGACACCGAGACCCCCCTGGATTTGGGGTGGGGGGGATTTGGGGGAGGGTCCTGAGGGGGGACGGGGGGGGAGGGGAGGACGCCTGGGTCCCTGTGACATGGAATGGGGGGGGGGGGCGTGTGTGTCCCCCCCCCCCAAAGAATAAAAAACCACGCCCAGATTGGGAGGGGGTGCCCCCTATAATTGGGGTTCCCCCCCCGGAATCAACTGGGGGGTCCCCGATGGGGGGAGGAGCCCCCAGGCCCCCTCCAAGGCCGGGGGTCCCCAAGGAGGGGAGGGGGAGTTGGGGGGGAGGTGTCCCCGTCCCGCTGCGCATGCGCAGAGCGCCCCCCCCGTGGATGGCGGTTGCCATGGCGATGCGGCGGGCGGGGGGCGGCGGTTGCCATGGGAACGCGGCGGGGGATGAGGGACGGGGGGAGGGGAGGGGGGGGTTCCCCGGGGGGGAGGGGCGAGGCCGCGGAGTCCCCCCCCTTTAGCCCCGCCCCCATCCCCACCCTCGGCACCGCCCCCTCCCCAAAATAGCGCAGGGATGGAGGCGTTGCCATGGCAACCGCCCCCAAACTGCGGCCGGGGGAGGAGCGGGCGGCGCCTGTGGGGGCCCTATAGGGGCCGGGGATCCATATGGGGGCCATGGGGGTCCCGATAGGGCCATGGGGGCCCTATAAGGTCCAGGGGATCCATATGGGGGCCATGGGGGTCCCTGTAGGGCCATGGGGGCCCTATAGGGGCCGGGGATTCATATAGGGGTCTGGGGATCCCGATAGGGGCCGGGGATTCATATAGGGGCCATGGGGAGCCCTATAGGGGCCATAGGGATCCATATAGGGCCTGGGGATCCCGATAGGGGCATGGGGGCCCTAAAGGGGCCGGGGATTCATATAGGGGCCGGGGGATCCATATAGAGCCTGAGGACCCCTATAGGGCCTGGGGACCCCTATAGTGGCCATGGGGATCCTGATATAGCCATGGGCGCCCTATGGGGCCATGAGGATCCATAGGGCCTGGGGACCCTGAGAGGGGCCTGGGGATGCCTGTAGGGCCTGGGGACGCCTATAGGGCCCTGGGGTCTGTACAGCCCCCGTAGGGGTCTACATGGACCCTATGGGCCCCTATAGGGATCTATATGGGCTCCTATAGGGTCCTGGGGTTTGTATGGCCCCCATAGGGATCTATATGGGCCTTAAAGGGGCTCTATATGGGCCTCTATAGGACCCTGGTGTCTGTACGGCCCCTATAGGGGTCTGTATGGGCCCTAGAAATACCCAGGGGTTTGTATGGCCCCTATATGGGCCCCTATAGAGACCCTGGGGTGTGTACGGCCCCTACAGGGGTCTATATGGGCTCCTATGTGGCCCCTGCAGGGATTTTATATGGGTCCCTATAGCGATCTATATGGGCCCCTGTGGGGATCTATAAAGGTCCCTATAGGGATTTTATATGGGTCCCTATAGGGATCTATATGGGCCCCTGTGGGGATCTATAAGGGCTCCTACAGGGATTTTATATGGGTCCCTATAGGGATCTATATGGGCCCCTGTGGGGATCTATAGGGGCCCCTATAGGGATTTTATATGGACACCTATAGGGATCCCCATGGCCCCTAGAGGGATCCACAAGTGCCCCTATAGGACCCCGAGGTTCCTATAGAGCCCCTATAGGGATCCATATGTTCCCTGCAGGGATCTGTAAGGGCCCTATAGAGCCCCCATAGGTGGCAGGGGTCCCTATGGCCCCTATAGGGATCTATATGTTCCCTATAGGGATTCTATATTGACCCCTATAGGGATCTATATGTTCCTTATAGGGATCCCTATGGCACCTACAAGGATCTATATGGCCCCCTATATGGGCTCTGGGGTCCCTATGGCCCCTATAGGTCCAGGGGGGTCCCTATGCCACCTCTAGGGATCTATATGGCCCCCATAGGGATCTGTATGGGCCCCTATATGGGCCCTGGGATCCATATGGCCCCTATAGGCGCTGGGGGGTCCCTATAGAGCCCCTCTAGGGATCTATATGGGCCCCTCTAGGTCTTGGGGTCCCTATCAAGCCCCTATAGTATCCCGAAGGTCCCTATAGATCCCCCATAGGTGCTGGGGGTCCCCCATGGCCCCTATAGGATCCTGTGGGTCCCTATGGCCCCCATAGGTGCCGGGGGTCCCTATAGAGCCCCTGTGGGATCCCGAGGGTCCCTATGGCCCCATAGGGATCGATATTGTCCCCTATAGGATCCTGGGGGTCCCTATAGGGCCCCCATAGGCATCTATATGTTCCCCATAGGGGTCCCTATAGAGCCCCCATAGGTCCCAGGGGTCCCTATGGCCCCTATAGGGATTCAATATTGACCCCTATAGGGATCTATATGGCCCCTATAGGGTGCCAGGGGTCCCCATAGAGCCCCCATAGGGATCTATATGTTCCCCACAGGGGTCCCTATGGCCCCTATGGGATCCCGGGGGTCCCTATGGCCCCTATGGGATCCCGGGGGTCCCTATGGCCCCTATGGGATCCCGGGGGTCCCTATGGCCCCTATAAGGTCCTGGGGGTCCCTATGGCCCCTATGGGTCCTGGGGGTCCCTATGGGTCCCGGGGGTCCCTATGGCCCCTATGGGATCCTGGGGGTCCCTATGGCCCCTATGGGTCCCGGGGGTCCCTATGGGTCCCGGGGGTCCCTGTGGCCCCCACAGGAGGCTGCGTGCGGTGTTTGGGGAGGGGCGGCTCTTACCTGCGGGCGGGGGGAGGTTGGAGCAGCCAAAGCACCCGAGGGTGGCACCTGGAGGGGACAGGGACACACGGGGGGACGGACGGACAGACGGACACGGATGGACAGAGGGACAGACAGATGGACACGGATGGACACAGGGACAGGGACACACGGGGGGACGGACGGACAGACGGACACGGACATGGATGGACACGGGGACACGAGGGGGGACGGACAGATGGACGCGGATGGACAGGGGACAGACAGGGGGACGGACAGATGGACACGGATGGACACAGGGACACGAGGGGGACGGACAGATGGACACGGGGACAGGGGACACACAGGGGACAGACAGATGGACAGGGGAAAGACGGGGACACGGATGGACAGATGGACAGGGAGACACAGAAGGACACAGGGACAGGGGACGGACAGGGGACAGACAGACGGACACAGGGACAGACCGGGGGACACGGATGGACACAGGGACAATGGACAGAGGGATACAGAGATGGACAGGGGGACAATGGACAGATGGACAGGGGGACACAGATGGACAGGGGACAGACAGATGGACAATGGGTGATGGGGACAGTGGTCAGGAGGTGATGGAGGGGGACACATGGACGGTGGGGACAGACAGACAGCAGGGGACAGACGGACAGCAGGGACAGGGGACAGAGGGATGATTGACAGGGGGACAGACAGGACACCGAGGGACAGATGGACGTGGGGACAACGGGCAGGGGGTGACAGAGGGGAGGGGACAGATGGCTACGAGTCACTGTGGCAGGACGGACAGACGGACAGGGACGGACAGAGGGGGGCACGGACAGACAGGGATGGACAGATGGACAGGGAGGGACAGTGGGGGGACAGATGGATTGGGGGGAGGGTTGGATGGCAGCCAGACAGACAGACATGGGGGGGGGGCATGGATGGATGGACGGGCACGGGGAGGACATGGACAGACGGACATGGCAGGGGGACACGGATGGACGGACGGACACATGGGGGAACATGGACGGACAGACAGACACGGCGAGACACGGACGGACAGACAGACGGGGGAGAATGGACAGACGGACATGGGGAGGGGACACGGATGGACAGACGGACGCAGGGGACGGAGCACGGATGGACAGATGGACACAGGGTGGGGGGGACACGGACGGATAGACGGACACGGGGTGGGGGACACAGACAGACACATGGGAGGGGACACGGACGGACAGACGGACACAGTGCGAGGGGGACACGGACGGACAGACGGACGCGGGGTGGGGGACACAGACACGGGGGAAGGGACACGGACGGACAGACAGACACGGACAGGGAGGAGAGAGAGGAGAGAAACGAGTCAAGAGCCGGAGGGGGGGGACGGGACGGACGGACAGACGGACACGGGGGACACGAGAGGGGGGAGGGAGGGGGACACGAGGGGGGGAGGGGCGGGGGGGGATCCAGCGGGGTGGGGGAGGGGCCCCGGGGGCGGCGGGTCCGGCCCTGACCCCCCCAAACCCCCCCGGACCCCCCAAAATCCCCAAATCCCACTCGGGGGGGGGTCCTGGGGGTCACCTCCCCCCCACCCAATGTCCCCAATGTCCCCAAATGTCCCCAGGGTCACACTCACGGCATGGGGGGCCGAGCTGGGGGGTCCGCGGGGCTTTTGGGGTGTCCGGGGGGGATTTGGGGGTGTCCAGGTGGGGTCCGCGGGGGTTTTGGGGTGTCCGGGGGGGATTTGGGGGGTCCGGGGGGGATGTCCGGGGGTATCTGGGGGGATTTTGGGGTGTCTGGGTGGGGTTTGGGGTGTCCTGGGGGGATTTTGGGGTCTCCTGGGGGGCTTTGGGGTGTCCTGGGGGTTTTGGGGTGTCCGGTCCCTCGGTCCGGCCGGTCCGGCCGCTGCCCCTCCCCCCCTTTCCTGCCCCCCCCCCTCGGTCCGGAAGGGCCCGGGCGGAATTCCGGCCCTGCCCGACCCCGGGGACAGCGCGGGGACAGCGCGGGGACAGCGCGGGGACAGGGACAGGGGATGGGGACAGCGAGGGGACAGCGAGGACATGGCCCTGAACAGGGACAGGGGGCGGGGACAGGGGGACAGGGATGGGACAGGGATGGCGACAGGGGGACATGGGGATGTGGGGACAGGGACGGGGGACACAGCGTGGGACAGGGACAGGGACATGGGGACAGGAGGGACATGGCCCTGAACAGGCACAGGGATGGGGACAGGGATATGGGGGACAGGGAGGGGACAGCGCGGGGACAGGGACATGGCCCTGAACAGGGACATGGGGACAGGGCGGGGACAGAGACAGGGACATGGGGACGTGGCCTGGAACAGGGGGACAGGGAATGGGGACAGGGATGCTGGAGTCACTGCCTGGGACAGGAACGGGGACATGGGGACAGGGAGGGGACAGCAACAGGGACAGGGGGACAGGGATATGAGCACAAGGAGGGGACACGGCCTGGGGTGGGGACAGGGACAGGGAGACAGGAAGGGGACAGGGACATGGGGGGATATGGGGACAGGGACAGAGAGGGGACAGGGACGCGGCCTGGGATGGGGACAGTGACATGGGAACATGGGATGGGGACAGGGAGGGGACAGGGAGGGGAGGGGACAGGAACAGGGACGGGGGGACACGGCCTGGGACAGGGTCAAGGAGGGGACAGGGACACGGGGACAGGGACACCGGAGTCACAGCCCAGCACAGGCACAGGGAGGGGACATGGCCCTGCACAAAGAAGGGACAGGGAGGGGACAGGGACAGGGAAGGGACACAGCCTGGCACAGGGACAGGGAGGGGACAGGGACAGAGGGGACATTGCCCTGCACAGGGACAGGGAAGGGACACAGCCTGGCACAGGGACAGGGACAGGCAGAGGGACAAGGAGGGGACAGGGAGGGGACACAGCCCGGCACACCCGCACATGGCCCTGGCACGGGGGTGCCACCACCTTGGCACCGTGTGACACGGGGTCACACGGGGTCACACGGTGTCACACACGGTGTCACACAGTGTCACACACGGTGTCACACAGTGTCACACATGGTGTCACACACGGTGTCACAGTGTCACACATGGTGTCACACAGTGTCACACAGTGTCACACAGTGTCACACCCGGTGTCACACACGGTGTCACAGTGTCAGACACGGTGCCACACCCGGTGTCACATGGCCCGTGCACACCCCGGCACTGCCCTCGCACAGGGGTCACACCTGGTGTCACACCCTGGCACGGTGTCACACACAGTGTCACACAGTGTCACACGCCGTGTCACCATTGTCACATGCCCTTGCACGAGGTTACACAGGGTCACACACAGTGTCACATGCACTGTCACACGCGGTGTCACCACTGTCACATGGTCCTCGCACAGGGTTGCACGGTGTCACACCCTGGCACGGTGTCACAGTGTCACACACAGTGTCACCATTGTCACACGCCCTTGCACGGGGTTGCACAGTGTCACACCCTGGCACGGTGTCACCATTGTCACACGCGGTGTCACACACAGTGTCACCGTTGTCACACGCCCTTGCACAGAGGTCACACGAAGGTGTCACACCCTGGCACAGTGTCACAACACGGTGTCACCGTTGTCACGTGCCCTCGCACAGGGTTGCACGATGTCACACCCTGGCACAGTGTCACAATGTCACATGCAGTGTCACACGCGGTGTCACACACAATGTCACACCCGGTGTCACTCACGGTGTCACACACGGTGTTACACGCGGTGTCACAGCGTCACATGCAGTGTCACACGCGGTGTCACACGCGGTGTCACCACTGTCACATGCCCTCGCACAGGGGTCACACCTGGTGTCACACCCTGGCACAGTGTCACACAGTGCCACACAGTGTCACCATTGCCACATGCGGTGTCACCATTGTGACACACCCTTGCACGGGGTTGCACAGTGTCACACCCTGGCACAGTGCCACGACACGGTGTCACCGCTGTCACATGGTTCTTGCATGGGGGTCACACCTGGTGTCACACCCTGGCACGGTGTCACACGCGGTGTCACCACTGCCACATGGCCCTTGCACACCCCGCACAACCCTGGCACAGTGTCACACGGTGTCACACATGGTGTCACATGCGGTGTCACACACAGTGTCACACGGTGTCACACACGGTGTCACACGCGGTGTCACACATGGTGTCACACACGGTGTCATACATGGTGTCACAGTGTCACACACGGTGTCACATGCGGTGTCACCCACAATGTCACACACAGTGTCACACACAGTGTCACACGCGGTGTCACACACGGTGTCACACACGGTGTCACACACAATGTCACACACAGTGTCACACCCGGTGTCACACCCGGTGTCACACCCGGTGTCACACCCGGTGTCACATGCCATCACACAGGGGTCACACAAGGGTGTCACACCCTGGCAGTGTCACACGCTATGTCACACGGTGTCACAGTGTCACACTCAGTGTCACACACAGTATCATGGTGTCACTCTCAGTGTCACACTCAGTGTCACACTGCCCTTGATGTCACACGCACTGTCACATGCTCTTGCACACGCTGTCACACGGTGTCACACCCAGCGTCACCCACACTGACACACCCAGTGCCACATAATGTCACACACAGTGTCACACACCCGGTGTCACGCCCATGTCACATGATGTCACACAATGTCACGTCCAATGTGACATAATGTCACACACAGTGTCACAGAGACACACCCACTGTCAACATACACAATGTCACACGATGTCACCCAGGGCCACACCCAGTGTCACACAGACACACACAGTGTCACACAATGTCACACACAGTGTCACACAATGTCACACCCAATGCCACATACAATGTCACACCCAGTGCCACATACAATGTCACACACAGTGTCATACAATGTCACACACAGTGTCACACAATGTCACCCAGGGCCACACCCAGTGTCACACACTGACACACACAGTGTCACACAATGTCACACCCAGTGCCACATACAATGTCACACACAGTGTCACACAATGTCACACACAGTGCCACATACAATGTCACACACAGTGTCATACAATGTCACACACAGTGTCACACAATGTCACCCAGGGCCACACCCAGTGTCACACACTGACACACACAGTGTCACACAATGTCACACCCAGTGCCACATACAATGTCACACAGTGTCACACACAATGTCACACACAGTGTCACACAATGTCACCCAGGGCCACACCCAGTGGCACTCATAATGTCACACCCGCTGTCACACCCAGTGTCACACACAATGTCACACGCTGACACACAGAGTGTCACACTCAGTGTCACACAATGTCCTACCCGCTGTCGCACAGTGTCACACCCAGTGCCATACCCAATGTCACATGATGTCACACAATGTCACATAACAGTGTCACCCATAATGTCATACCTGCTGTCACACCCAGTGCCACACCCAGTGTCACCCATAATGTCACACACAATGTCACACACTGAGACACACAGTGTCACATCCAGTGTCACCCGATGCCACACCTAATGCCACTCATAATGTCACACCCAGTGCCACACCCAGCGCCACACACTATGTCACACAATGTCACCCGGTGCCACACCCGGTGTCACAATGTCACATGGTGTCACCTGCTGTCACACATCGTCACACACAAAACGTCACACTCAGCGCCACACTCGGTGTCACACAAAAAATGTCACACCCAGCGTCACCCATAATGTCACACCCAACGTCACACCATGCCACACCAGCCCCTGCCCGGTGTCACCCTCGGTGTCCCCCCCGTTCTGTCCCTGTCCCCTGCCCTGTCAGTGTCACACCCCGGCCCCTCCCCCCCGGGGCACTTTTGGGGCCATTTTGGGCATTTTTGGGGGGATTCTGCTCCCGTTACCACGGCAACGCCCCCCCCGTTTGTCGCCTCCCCCGGCGCTGTCACCGCTGTCACCGCCCGCGCCGTCGCCCGGCAACGCCGCCCCGGCACCCGCGCGGCCCCGCCTGTCGCGACATGACGCATGTCGTGACACTGTCACAGCGCGGGGACCACCCTGTCGCGACACGACGCGCCGGGGGCTGCCCCGATAGATCGGCCCTGTCGCGATATATCAGCCCTGTCGCGATATATCAGCCTTGTCACGACACAGCGGCTCCAGCGCAGCGCGTCACTGTCGCGACATGCGTGGGAAAGGGGGGGTAATGGCGGGACAGAAGGGCCCTGTCGCGACAGAACGGCGCTGTCGCGACTCACCTGACAGCCCCCCCCCACCCCGGGAGGGGACCCAGGCGTCCGAGGGGGGGGGGAGGGGAGGGGAAGGAGGGGGAGGGGCGCGGTGGGGGAGGGGCAGCACTGACCTCACTGTCCTGGAGCTGTCGCGATCCGACCTGGGGGGGGGGGGGGGGGGGGGAGGGGAGGAGGGGTCAGTGAGGGGCAGAGACCCCTCCCCCCAAAATCCCCCTCCCCAAAATCCCCCCAAAAATCCCCCCAAAATCCCCCTCCCCAAAATCCCCCCAAAAAATCTCCCCCAAAAATCTCCCCCCAAAATCTCCCCCCAAAATCTCCCCCAAAATCCCCCTCCCCAAAATCCCCCCCCCCAAAATCCCCAGGTCCGTCTGTCCCCAGGTGCCCCCGGACAGACAGACGGCGCCCGGGGGGGGGAGGGGGGGCTCTGACGTCGCCCCTCCCCCCCCGCGGGTCCCGCACCTGCTCCTCCCCCCCAGGGGCGCGGATGGGGGAGGGGCCGCAGCCAAAAAATCCCGAAACTGGGAAACCCAAATCTCACAAATCCCATAAATTCTCGATTTTGGGGGAGGGAAATCCCAAATCCCAGATCCTTAAATCCCCCATTTTGGGAATCATAAATCCCACAAATCCCCGATTTCAGAAATCCCAAATCCAGGATTTTGGGAAGGGAATCCCAAATCCCGGATCCACAAATCTCAAATTTTGGGGACCCCAAATCCCCGATTTTGGGAAGGGAATCCCGGATCCTGGATCCTCAAATCCCCAATTTTAGAAATCCCAAATCTCGGATTTTGGGAATCCCAAATCCCACAAATCCCCAATTTTGGGAAGTTCTGAATCCCAGATCCCCGATTTTAGGAATCTCGAATCCCACAAATCCCCAATTTTGGGAATCTCAAATCCCCAGTTTTGGGGAGGGAATCTCTAATCTCACAAATCCCAGATTTTGGGAAGTCATGGATCCCACAAATCCGAGATTCTGGGAGGGGAATCCTGAATCCTGGATCCCTCAAATCCCCGATTTTGGGGAGGGAATCTCAAATCCCACAAATCCTCGATTTTGGAAATCCCAATTCTCCAAATCCCCGATTTTGGGGAGGGAATCACCAATCCTACGAATCCCTGATTTTGGAGGCTGGAGGGGAGGAGTCCCTGATCCCAAATCCCGGATTTTGGGAATCCCGAATCCCACAAATCCCAGATTTTGGGAATCCCCAATCCCATAAATCCCAGATTTTGGGAATCCCCAATCCCACAAATCCCTGATTTTGGGAATCCCCAATCCCATAAATCCCAGATTTTGGGAATCTCCAATCCTATAAATCCCTGATTTTGGGAAGTTCTAAATCCCAGATCCCCAATTTTGGGGTGTGCTCCTGAACCCCTGCTCTCCAGTCCCAGATTTTGGGGCCGTTCCCAACTCCTGTTTTTAGGGCTGTTTCTCGCTCTCAATCCCATTTTTTGGGGCCGTTCCCCATCCCCAGCCTCTGATTTTGGGGCCATTCCCAATCCCCAATCCTGGATTTTAGGACCCTTCCCAATCCCATTTTTTGGTGCTGTTCTCCATCCCCAATCCCATTTTTTGCTGTTCCCCACCCCAATCCCATTTTTTGGCACCATTCCCCCCTCCAATCCCATTTTTTAGGATCATTCCCCACCCCAATCCCGGTTTTTGGGGCTGTTCCTGACTCCAGTTTTTGGTGCCATTCCCAATTCTGTTTTTAGGGCCATTCCCCATCCCAATCCCAGATTTTGGGGCCGTTCTCAATCCCCGTTTTTGAGGCCATTCCCCATTCCCAATCCCGTTTTTTGGGGCTGTTCCTGACTCCAGTGTTTGGGGCCATTCCCCATTCCCAATCCCGTTTTTTGGGGCCGTTCCTGACTCCAGTTTTTAGGGCCATTCCCCACCCCAATCCCGTTTTTTGGTGCCAATCTAGTTTTTGCGGCTGTTCCCAATCCCATTTTTTGGCACTATTCCCCATCCCCAATCCCATTTTTTGGCACTATTCCCCTCCCCAATCCCATTTTAGTGCCATTCCCCCCTCCCCACTCCGGGTATTTTTGTGTCCCCAATCCCATTTTTTAGGACTATCCCCCTCCCCAATCCCATTTTAGTGCCACCCCCTTCCCCAGCCCGTTTTTTTGTCCCTCCCTAATCCCGTTTTTTAGGATCATTCCCCATCCCAAATCCCATTTTTTGGCACCATTTCCCTCCCCAATCCCATTTCTAGGACCATCCCCACCCCAATCCCATTTTAGTGCCACCCCCCTCCCTACTCCCGGTATTTTTGTGTCCCCAATCCCGTTTTTTAGGATCATTTTCCATTCCCCAATCCCATATTTTAGCGCCATTCCCTCTCCCCACTCCCGGCATTTTTGTGTCCCCAATCCCATTTTTTGGCACCATTTCCCTCCCCAATCCCATATTTTATCGCCATTCCCCCTCCCCACTCCCGGTATTTTTGCGTCCCTAATCCCATTTTTCAGGATCATTTTCCATTCCCCAATCCCATATTTTAGCGCCATTCCCTCTCCCCACTCCCGTTATTTTTGTGTCCCCAATCCCATTTTTTAGGACTATCCCCCTCCCCAATCCCATTTTAGTGCCACCCCCTTCCCCAGCCCGTTTTTTTGTCCCTCCCCAATCCCGTTTTTCAGGATCATTTTCCATTCCCCAATCCCATATTTTAGCGCCATTCCCCCTCCGCGCTCCCGGTATTTTTGTGTCCCCCCACATCCCGTACTTGCGCTGCAGGGTGGTGGCCGGGCTGGTGCTGGCGCTGGTGCTGTGTCCGCCGCCGGGGCTGGAGCTGCGGGAGGCGCCGCGGCTCAGCGGCCCCCGCGCCCACTCCCGCTCCCAGCAGCTGCCGTAGTGCCCGTCCCGGGCCCGGAACGGCGCCTCCCGCTCCAAGCGGGCCGGGTACGGCCCCTCCTGCTCCAGCCGCGCCGGGTACTGCGCGTCCCGCTCCGGGTACGGCGCGTCCCGCTCCGGGTACGGCGCGTCCCGCTCCAGCCGCGCCGGGTACGGCCCCTCCCGGTCCATGCGGCTGGAATATTGTCCGTCCTGCTCCATCCTGCTGGAATATTGTCCGTCCTGCTCCATCCTGCTGGAGTATTGTCCGTCCTGCTCCATCCTGCTGGAGTATTGTCCGTCCTGCTCCATCCTGCCCGGGTACTGCCCGTCCCTGTCCAGGTGCGGCTGGTACTGGAGGTCCCGCTCCAGGCAGCCGTGGAACTGCCCCTCCTGCTCCATGCGGGCCGTGTAGGGCCCGTCGCGCTCGGCTCGGCTCAGGTAGGGTCTGTCCCGCTCCTTTCGGCTCGGGTAGGGCCGCTCGTGCTCGCCCCGGCCCGTGTAGGGTCCGTCGCGCTCGGTGAGCGCCTCGAAGGCCGCGTCCCGCTCCAGGTGCGCGGGGTAGGGCCGCTCCCGCTCCAGGTGCTCCGCGTAGCTCCCGTCGTGCTCCAGGTGCTCGGGGTAGGTCCCGTCGCGCTCCAGGTGAGCCGGGTAGGCCCCGTCGGGGTCGCCGTGGCTCGGGTAGGGCAGGTCCCGCTCGCCTCGGGCCGGGTACGGCAGCTCGGGGTCCCCGTAGAGCCCCTCGGCCTCCAGGTGGTTCTGGTACTGAGCCTCGGCGTCCGCGTGGCCCTGGGGACACGGAGGGGACACGGGGGTGGCACCGCGGGCTGGGCAGGGACGGTTCTGGGCATGGATGGGAGCCCCTGACACGGGATGGATGGACCTGGGATCCTCAGCTTGGTGTGGGCATCCCTGAGACCCCCTGACCCGGGATGGGTGGATCTGAGACCCCTGACCCGGGATGGGTGGACCTGGGACCCCCCTGACCCGGGATGGGTGGATCTGAGACCCCCGACTCAGTCTGGGCATCTCTGAGACCCCCCTGACTCGGGATGGACGGCCCTGGGACCCCCTGATCCAGCCCCAAATGGCCCTGGGATCCCTTTGGGGGTCCTGAGACCCCTGCCCTGGTCTGGACATCCCTGGGACCCCTCTGGCCTGCGATGGGTGGACCTGGGACCCCCTGGCCCAGCCTGGATGGACCTGAGACCCCTGGCCTGGTCTGGGCATCTCTGAGAGCCCCCTGACCCGGGGTGGACGACCCTGGGACCCCCTGACTCAATCCCACAAGGTCCAGGACCCCCTGACCCTGCCCATATGGCCCTGAGATCCCCCTGATCCAGCCTGGACGGCCCTGGGACCCCCAGCTCGATCTGGGCAACCCTGGGACCCCCTTGGGGGTGCTGAGACCCCCGCCCTGGTCTGGACATCCCTGAGACCCCCCAGTCCAACCCCACAAGGTCCAGGACCCCCTGACCTACCCCAAATGGTGCTGGGACCCCCCATTCTGGTCTGGGCATCTCTGAGACCCCCCTGACCCAGCCTGGATGGACCTGAGACCCCTGCCCTGGTCCAGCCGGTCCTGGGACCTCTTCACTCAATCCCACAAGGTCCAGGACCCCCTGACCCTGCCCATATGGTCCTGAGACCCCTGCCCTGGTCTGGACATCCCTGAGACCCCCCTGACCCAGGATGGGTGGCCCTGGGACCCCCTGACCTGGCCTGGACGGCCCTGGGACCCCCAGTCCCATGTTTCGGTGGGAGTCCCGTATTCTGCATTCCCAAATCCCAGATCCCAAATTTTGGGGATGTCCCTGACAGCCCAACCCCAGATTTTGGGGATGTCCAGATCCCCAAAACCCAGATTTTGAGGGGGGTCCCAGATTGTGGATTTCCAAATCCCAGATTTTGGGGGGTCCCAGATCCCCAAATCCTGCAGATTTTGGCAGATCCCAGGTTCCCAAATCTCCGATCCCCAATTTGGATTTGGGGATCCCCAATTTTCTGGGGCTGTGTTCCTGAACCCTTGGGCATCCCTGGGACCCTCCCTTGGGGGTCCTGAGACCCCCGTCCTGGTCTGGACACCCCAAATCCGGGCTCCCTACCCTCCCAAGCCCCCTTCCCACTCCATGAACCCCCCAAAATTGGGGTCCCCTCTACATGACCCCCACCCCCCCCAGAATCCCCTCTCTGCCTCCAAACCCGGGGCTCCCCCAAACCCCTCCCCACCCCAAAATCGGGGTCTCTTCCCTGTGACCCCCCCCCCCCGTGACCCCCTCCCCACCGCTGCACCCCCAATCCTGGGCTCCCCACCACCCCCCAAACCCTCCCCTCCCCAAACCAGGGGGTCTCCAGCCCCACGACCCCCCCCCCCATTCACCCTCCCCACCCCAGTGACCCCACCCCAAACCCGGTCCCGGTGACCCCTCGGTGACCCCACCCCCCCCTCACCGTGACCCCCCCGTGACCCCGAGCTTCTGCACCCCCCAAACAGCGCCCCCCACCCCATAACCACTCCGGCCCCATCGCGGTGCCCCATAACCCACACCCCATATCCCCCCACACCCCGACACCCCCTAAACGCCCCCTATCCCCACGTCCCCCCACATCCCCCCATATGTGCCAAGCCCCACACCCCCATTTCCCCCCACATGGCCCCTACACGCCCCATACTTCCCCATATCCCATCCACATCCCTGACACCCCCTACCCCACATCCCCCCAAATCCCCCAATGCCCCCCATATCCCCTACATGTCCCAAACCCCATATCCCCCCCATATCCCCCCATATCCCCATATCCCCCCCATATCCCCTACATGCCTCTAACCCCACATCCCCCCATATCCCCCCCATATCCCCAAATCCCCCAATGCCCCCCATATCCCCTGCATGCCTCTAACCCCCATATCCCCCCCATATCCCCATATCCTCATATCTCCCCATACCCCCACATCCCCCTATGTTCCAAACCCCCATCTCCCCCCCATATCCCCCCCATATCCCCTACATGTCCCAAACCCCCATATCCCCCCATATCCCCCACACTGCCACATCCCCCATACCCCCATATGTCCCAACCCCCCGTATCCCCCCAATCCCCCCTATACCCCCCACATCCCCCTACCCCCACATGTCCCAAACCCCCCGTATCCCCCCCATATCCCCCCATACCCCACCGTGGCCCATAGCCCCCATATCCCCTGTATGCCCCATACCCCTCACCAGTTCCATATCCCCCCACACCCCCATATCCCCCACACCGCTCTCATGTCCCATACCCCTGTATCCTCCCCATATCCCCCCTACCTCCCAAACCCCCATATGGCCCCCCACATGCCCTATACCCCCTATGCCCCCATATCCCCCACAGGTTCCATATCACCCCCATATCCCCCACACCCCCATATCCCCTACATGTCCCCAACCCCCATATCCCCCCCAATCCACCCTATGGCCCCACAAGTTCCATATCCCCCCATATCCCCCACATCCTCCATATACCCGATACCCCCAGACCCCCAAACCCCACCATCCCCCAGATATGGGGGCGTCCCTATCCCCATATCCCCCAATACCCCACAACCCCAATACCCTCAGACCCCAAATCCCCCATACCCCCCCATATCTCCCACACTCCCCATATCCCCCCCAATATCTGGGGGTGTCCCTATCCCCACACGCCCCATATCCACACATCCTCTACATCCCCCCACATCCCCCGGATATCTGGGGGCGTCCCTCTCCCCACATCCCCCATACGTCCCAAAGCCCCATATCCTCTCTACATCCCCTATAACCCCCCTATATCCCCCGCACCCCCACACCTCCATATCCCCCCCCAATTCCCCCTTATCCCCACACACCCCCATATCCCCCAATAGCCCCCCATACATACCCCAGACCCCCAAACCCCTCACACCCCCCTATCCTCCGTGCCCCCAAATACTCCCATATTCCCAAATCCCCCACACCTCCCATGTCCCCCACATGTAGGGGCATCCTTATCCCCACATCCCCCATAGCCCCACAAGTGCCATGTCCCCCAAATCCCCCTCACCCCCATATCCCCCAGACCCCCAAATCCTCCATATCCCCCATATGTGGGAATGTCCCTGTCCTCACATCCCCCATGTCCCCTGTATCCCCCCCATATCCCCCATACTGCTCACGTGTCCCAAACCCCCATATCCCCCCATATCCCCCCAAACCCCCATATCCCCCCCATACCCCCAAACCCCCCATACGTCCTAAACCCCCATATCCCCCCACATCCCCTATTACCCCCAGAGGTCCTACACCGCCCATATATGGGGGCGTCTCTATCCCCATATCCCCCCCAAATATCCCCCATATATCCCCCATCTATGGGGGTGTCCCTAGCCCCATATCCCCCCATATACCCCCATACCCCTCATAAATCACCCCTATCCCCCACATCCCCCATACTGCTCACATGTCCCATACCCCCATATCCCCCTCATATCCCCCAGACCCACAAATCCCCCAGACCCACAAATCCCCCAGACCCCCCATATCTGGAGGCTTCCCAATCCCCATATCCCCCCAATAAATCCCCACATCCCCCATACCCCAATACCCCCAAATCCCCATATATGGGGGAGTCCCTATCCCCATATCCCCCCCATATATCCCCCATATCCCCAATACCTCCAGACCCCCAAATCCCCCATATCCCCCATGTATGGGGGCGTCCCTATCCCCACATCCCCACATCCCCTATATCCCCATATGTCTCACGCCCCCCATACTCCCACCATCCCCCACATCCCCAATACCCCCAAATCCCCCACACCCCCCATATGTCCCACACCCCCCATATCCCCCCATACCCCAAACCCCCCATATCCGGGGGCGTCCCTATCCCCACACCCCCCATGCTGCTCACATGCCCCATACCCCCATATCCCCCCCCTGTCCCCCAGTTCCCTCAATACTCCCATATCCCAATGCCTCCAGACCCCCAAACCCCCCATATATGGGGGGGGTCCCTATCCCCCCATATCCCCCATATCCCCCCCCATAACTCCCAATACCCCCCATATCCCCCCAAACCCCCAAATCCCCCATAAATGGGGGGGTCCCTATCCCATATCCCCACATCCCCCATACCCCCATAACTCCCAATACCCCCCAAACCCCCAAACCCCCCATATATGGGGGGTCCCTATCCCCTCATATCCCTCATATCCCCACATCCCCCCACATCCCCCATATCCCCCATATCCCCATACCCCCCCACATCCCCCATACCCCCCCTCATCCCCAATACTCCCTGTCCTGGGTTGACACTCCCAAAACCCCCAGACCCCCAAATCCGCCATATCCGGGGGCGTCCCTACCCCCACACCCCCAATCCCCCCACCCCCCAAAGCCCCCGGACCCCCCAAAGCCCCGGACCCCCCGAATCTGACCGGGTGCCGGGGGTTGCTGGCAGGTGCGTCCCTATCCCCAAACCCCCCCAAACCCCTCTACACCCCCAAACCTCCCCAAACCCCCCCTACACCCCCGGACCCCCCCAAAGCCCCGGACCCCCCGAATCTGACCGGGTGCCGGGGGTTGCTGGCGTTGCCGCAGGTGCGTCCCTATCCCCACACCCCCAAACCCCCCTACACCCCCGGACCCCCCAAAGCCCCCGGACCCCCCCAAAGGCCCGGACCCCCCGAATCTGACCGGGTGCCGGGGGGTGCCGGCGTTGCCCGCCGCCCCGCGCTGCCGCAGGTGCCGGTTCTCCGGGCCAGGCGCTGCAGCTGCCCCTCGAGCTGCGCGATGCGGCGGCGCTGCGAGGCCAGGAGATGTCGCTGAGTCGCGATAATCCGGTTCAGCTCCAGCAGGTACTCGACAGCGCGGTCGGGGGGCTCGGAACCCCCCGGGGGGGCCCCGCCGCCCCCCGCGCCCTCCATCCCCCCCCCACCCCCCTCCCGGAGGTAAAAAACAAAAAAAAAAATAAAAAAAAAAAAAAAAATGTGGGGAGGGGGCTCGGAGGGGGGTCAAGGAGGGGGGGCTGGCATGGGGTGGGGGGGGGGGGTTTAAAAAATTGGGGGTGTGGGGGTGTGAAATTAAATTAAAATTTCGGGGGGTGTAAAATGTGAAATGGGGGGGGGGGGGGGTCCGGCAGCCCTGAGGGTGGGGGGGGTGTGGGGGGGTGTGGGGGGCCCTGGATGGGGGTGGGGGATGGGGGGGCCCCCGAGTGTGATGGAGGGGGGGGGGGTGGCCCGGCCGGGGGGCGGCGGGGGCGGGGGGGGCGGGGGGGGCGGCTCGGGGGGGCCCGATCCGGGCGCGGAGCTCGGAGGGAGGAGGCGAAGCGGGTGGGGGCGGGGCGGAGGGCGGGGTTAAGGCGGCCCCTCCCCCCCTTGCCCAAACCCCACCCCCCCTCCCACCCGGCCATGAACCGCCCCCCCCCCCCCCCCCCAATGATGGGGGACACCGCCTTCACCCCCCCCCCTCCCCAAAAAGGGACCCCCAGCGTCAGGCCCCGCCCCCTTCATTAATCTTAATTAACACTCCCAAAGGGGGGGGGGGAGGGTTGGGCTTGACACCCCCCCCCCCCCCCAAAAACTCCTCGGGGACCCCCAGGAGAGCTCCCGGCCCCTCCCCCCACGCCAACTTTATGACCCCCCCCGCGACCCCTCCCCAATTCTCTGCCCCCCGCCCCCTCCGTGTGCCCCCCCCCCGGTGCCACCCCCTGTGTGCCCCCCCCCCCGGTGCCACCCCCCCCTCGTGTGCCCCCCCCCCGGTGCCGCCCCCCGCCCCCCCCGGCGCTGCCGCCGGCTCAGCCCCGCTCCGTTGCCATGGTAACGGGTCACAAATAACTCGGGCTCTGATTGGGGTTCGGCCGCCGCACGGGGAGGGACCCCCGCCCCCCCAGAGCCCCCCCCGGACACCCCCAGAGCCCCCAGACCCACCCAGACCCTGCCTGGATTCCCCCAGACCCCCCCGAGACCCCCCGGAACTCCCAGAGCCCCCAGACCCACCCAGACCCTGCCTGGATTCCCCAGACCCCCCCGAGACCCCCCGGAACTCCCCAGAGCCCCCAGACCCACCCAGACCCTGCCCGGATACCCCCCCAAAGCCCCGGAGAGCCCCCAGACCCCTCCCAGCACCAGCACCTCCAGAGCCCCCCCATTCCCCCCATTCCCCCAAAACCTCCCCTGGACCCCCCTCAGACTCTGCTGGGACCCCCTCCCCAGACCCCCCATTTCTCTCAGACCCCCCCCCCCCGCAGACTCCCCCGGATCCCCCCAAAGCCCCTCCAGACCCTGCTCGGACCCCCCCAGACTCCCGCAAAACCCCCCAAAACCCTCCCCAAACAGCCCCAGGACCCTGCCGGGACCCCCCCAGACCCTGCCGGGACCCCCCCCCCCCAATCCCCAGACCCTGCCGGGACCCCCCCAGAGCCCCCATAGCCCAGGGGCTGTGACTGCTCCTGCTCCCGGGCTCCTATAGAGCCCCTACAGATCCCCCATAGCCCCCCAGCTGATCCCCTATAGATCCCCTACAGCCCCTATAGAGCCCCGACAGCCCCCACAGCCCCCTACAGATTCCCTATAGATCCCCTGTCGCCCCCTATAGATCCCCTATAGCCTCCTATAGATCCCCTACAGCCCCCTATAGCCTCCTATAGATCCCCTATAGATTCCCTATAGATCTCCTATATCCCCCATAGATCCTCTATAGAGCCCCCATAGCCCCCCTATAGCCCCCTATAGATCCCCTATAGCCCCCACAGATCCCCTATAACCCCCTATAGATCCCTCACAGCCCCTATAGCCCCCTATAGCCCCCATCGCCCCTAGAGATCCCTACAGCCTGCTATGGATCCCCCACAGATCCGCCATGTCCCCTATAAATCCTGCACAGATCCCCACAGCCCCCCTATAGATCCCTACAGATCCCCTATGGATCCCCTATCAATCCCTATAGATCCCCCATAGATCCCCTATAGATCCCCTATGGATCCCCTATAGATCCCTATGGATCCCCCACAGCCCCTCTATAGATCGCCCAGAGCCCATACAGATCCCCTGATGATCCCAAATAAATCCCCTATAGGTCCCCTATAGATCCTCTACAGATCCCCACAGATCCCCATAAATCCCCTATAGCTCCACAGATCCCCTATAGCCCCCACAGATCCCCCACAGATCCCCACAGATCCCCTATAGCCCCCACAGATCCCCTATAGCCCCTCCACAGATTCCCTATAGATCCCCCATAGCCCCCGTAGATCCTCTATAGATCCTACAGATCCCCTATAGATCACTTACAGCCCTCCTATAGCCCCTATAGATCCTCCATAGACCACCTATAACCGCCCTACAGGTCTCCTATAGCCCCCCATAGATCCTATAGATTCCCTATAGATCCTCCATAGATCCCCTACAGCCCCCCTACAGGTCTCCTACAGCCCCCCTGTAGATCCCCTATAACCCCATAGATCCCCTATAGATCCCCTATAGCTCGTAGAGGTCCCGTATAGATCCCCTAAAACCCCCCTATAGATCCCCTATAGGGATCCTGTATAGATCCCCCACAGTCCCCTAGAAATCGCCCATAGATCCCCTACAGCCCCCCCATAGATCCCCCATAGATTCCCTATGAATCCTACAGATCCCCCATAGATCCCAAATAAATCCCCTATAGAGCCCCCACAGCCCCTCCAGAGATCCCCTATAGCCCATATGGATCCGCTATAGATCCCTGCAAGCGCCCAAACACCCCCTACAGCTCCCCCTATAGCCTCCTCTAATGCCCCATGGATCCTATAGCCCCCCTATAGATCACTTATAGCCCGCCTATGGATCGCCTATAGCCCACAGAGATCCCCTATAGATCCTATACACCCCCTACAGCCCCTATGGATCGCCTATAGCCACAGAGATCCCCTATAGATCCTATACACCCCCTACAGCCCCTATGATCTCCTATAGCCCACAGAGATCCCCTATAGATCCTATACACCCCCTACAGCCCCTATGGATCGCCTATAGCCCACAGAGATCCCTATAGATCCTATACACCCCCTACAGCCCCTATGGATCTCCTATAGCCCACAGAGATCCCCTATAGATTCCTATACACCCCCTACATCCCCTATCAATCGCCTATAGCCCACAGAGATCCCCTATAGATCCTATACATCCCCTACAGCCCCATCGATCGCCTATAGCCCACAGAGATCCCCTATAGATCCTATACATCCCCTACAGCCCCATCGATCGCCTATAGCCCACAGAGATCCCCTATAGATCCTATACATCCCCTACAGCCCATCGATCGCCTATAGCCCACAGAGATCCCCTATAGATCCTATACATCCCCTACAGCCCCATCGATCGCCTATAGCCCACAGAGATCCCCTATAGATCCTATACATCCCCTATCAATCGCCTATAGCCCATAGAGATCCCCTAATGATCCCAAATAAATCCCCTATGGATCCCCTATAGATCTCTTATAGCCCCCCTATAGATCCTCCATAGATCCCCTATAGCCCACATACGGATCCCCTATAGATCCCCCATAGTCCCTACAGTTCCTCTATAGATCCCCTATAGATCCCCACAGATCCCCTATAGATCCCCTATAGCCTCCTCTAGACCCCCACAGATCCTATAGATTCCCTATAGCCTCCTATAGCTCCCCTAATGATCCCAAATAAATCCCCTATAGCTCCCGAGAGATCCCCCTAGAGATCCCCTATAGCCCCCACAGATCCCTATAGATCCTATAAATCCCCTATAGATCCCCTACAGCCCTGCCATAGATCCCCTATAGATCCCATCCATTCCTTATAGCCCCCTTATAGATCCCCCATAGCCCCCTATAGATCCCCTGTAGCCCCCTATGGATCCTATAGATCCCCCATAGATCCCCTATAGATCCCCTATAGATCCCCTATAGATCCTCCACAGATCCCTTATAGCCCCCCATAGATCCCCTGTAGCCCCCTATGGATCCTATAGATCCCCCATAGATCCCCTATAGCCCCACAGATCCCCTATAGATCTCCTATGGCCCATATAGATCCCCCATAGATCCCCTATAGATCCTCCACAGATCCCTTATAGCCCCCCATAGATCCCCTGTAGCCCCCTATGGATCCTACAGATCCCCCTATAGATCCCCTATAGCCCCCACAGATCCCCTATAGCCACCCTATAGATCCCCTATAGATCCCCCATAGCCCCCACAGATCCCCTATAGATCCCCTATAGATCCCCCATAGACAATCGATCCCCTATAGATCCCCCATAGATCCCCTATAGCCCATATAGATCCCCTATAGATCCCCTACAGCCCCCTATGGATCCTACAGATCCCCCTATAGATCCCCCATAGCCCCCACAGATCCCCTATAGATCCCCCTCCCCCCTCCTTCATTTCCATTTTAATTTTAATTAATTTTAATTTCATTAATTTTCTTGTAATTACTTTTAAATTTCATTTTATTCAATGCTCGTTTTCCTTCCCCAAATCCGGGGCAATTCCATAAAAACCGGGGGGGGGGGGGGGGGGGTGCAGGACATGATTGGGGGGGGGAAGGGGGAGGGGGGACACCCCAAAATCGGGGGGGGGGGGCACCCCGGGAACGCAAAGGGGACCCCGAAATTGCGGGGGGGGGTCAGGGACCCCATAGGGGACCCCAAATTTAGGGGGAGGTGTCCGAATTTTGGGGATCCCCACTCCCCCCCCCGAGGGAATTTTTTGGGGCGACCCCAAATTTGGGCAGTTCCAAATATTTGGGGGGGGGGGGTCCCAATTTTAGGGGATCCCCACCCAAGGGAGTTTCGGAGGGACCCCAAAATGTGGGGGGGGGGTCTCAATTTTGGGGATCCCCACCCAAGGGACATTTGGGGAACTCCCAAATTTTGTGGGAGGGGGCACCCAGGGACCCCAAAATTTGGCGGGGGAAGGTCCAGGACCCCCTAGAGGACCCCAAATTTTGGGGGGTCCCCAATTATTATGGATCCCCACCCAAGGGAATTTTGGGGGGGGACTCCTGAATTTGGGGGGGTGTTCAAGACCCCGGAATTTGGGGGGGGTCCCTAATTTTAGGGGGTCCCAAATCCCAACCAGGGCCCTTAGGGGGACCCCAAAATTTCAGGCGGGGGCACCCAGAGACCCCAAATTTGGGGGGGTCCCCAATATTTGTGGGGTTCCCCACCCAGAGGGATTTTTGGGTGGACCCCAACATGTGAGGGGACCAACGAGGGACCCCAAAATTTGGGGGTGGGGGAGGCTCAAGGATTTTGGGGGTGGTCCTGAAAATTTAGGGGGGGGGTCACGATGATTTTGGGGGGTGCTGTGGGGGGTCCCGATGATTTTTTTGATCACAATTATTTTGGGGGGGGGGGGGGTCCTGGGATTTGGGGGTACCCCAAGATTTTGGGGTTTCCGGGATTTTGGGAGTCCTTGGTGGGAAAACTTTGATTATTTTTTGGGGGGTCCCCGGGATTTTGGGTGGGGGGTCCTGATAATTTTGGGGTCCTGGGGGGCTCCCAGGATTTTTGGGGTCCTGGAGATTCTGGGGGGGGTTGGGTCCCGAGGATTTTTTTGGGGTATCCCGATTATTTTGTGGGTCCCAACGATTTCGGGGGGATCCTGGGGGATTTTTTTGGGGGGGTCATGATGAATTTGTGGGGGTCCCCCAGGGTTTTGGGGTCCTGAGGATTTTTAGGGGTGGGGAGAGTCCAAGGATTTTGGGGTCACAATGATTTTAGGGGGGGGGGGGGTCCCAGGATATTTTGGGGTCACAATGATTTTGGGGGTGTCCCCAATATTTTAGGGGCGGGGTCACACAATGACTTTGGGGGTGTCCCCAATATTTTGGGGGGGGTTCACGATGATTTTGGGGGGGGTCCCCAGGGTTTTGGGCTCACGATTTTGGGGGTGTCCCCAATATTTTGGGGGCGGGGTCACGCTGATTTTGGGGGTGTCCCCAGGATTTTGGGGGGGGGTTCACAATGATTTTGGGGGGGGTCTCCAGGATTTTGGGGTCACGATGACTTTGGGGGTGTCCCCAGGATATTTTGAGGGGGGTCACGCTGATTTTGGGGGGGGTCCCCAGGGTTTTGGGGTCACGCTGATTTTGGGGGTGTCCACCAGGATTTTGGGGGGGGGTCCCCAGGGTTTTGGGGGTCACAATGATTTTGGGGTGTCCCCAGGATATTTTGGGGGGGGTGTCCCCAGGATTTTGGGGGGCTCCCCAGGGTTTTGGGGTCACGATGATTTTGGGGGTGGCCCCAATATTTTAGGGGTGGGGTCACGCTGATTTTGGGGGGTGTCCCCAGGGTTTTGGGGTCATGATTTTGGGGTGTCCCCAGGATATTTTGGGGTGGGGTTACGCTGATTTTGGGGGTGTCCCCAGGGTTTTGGGGGGGTCCCCGGGGTTTTTGGGGGGGGTCCCCGGGGTTTTGGGGTCACGATGATTTTGGGGTGTCCCCAGGATATTTTGGGGGGGGTCCCCGGGATTTTGGGGGTCACTGCTCGTTGGGGTTGGGGTTGGTGTCCGGGTACTTGGTGAGGTCAAAGGTCAGCACTTTGCTGATGACGCAATCGCCTTGCTGGGGGGGGAGGGAGGGGAAGGGGGGAGGGGTCACAGCCCGGCCTGGGACCCCCCCCCCCCCAAAAAAATCCCTGTGACCACCAAAATTCCCCTGAACCCCCCAAAAACCCAGCCCGAAAATGGAGCCCCTCCCCCAATGGAGCCCCTCCTCCCCATGGAGCCCCCTCCCCCCATGGAGCCCCTCCCCCAATGGAGCCCCTCCCCCCATGGAGCCCCTCCCCAATGGAGCCCCTCCCCCCCTTTTTGGGGTTTTTGAGACCCCCCCTCCCCCCATGAGCCCCTTGGTTTTGGGGTATTTTGGGGTAATTTGGGGTATTTTGGGGTATTTTGGGTATTTGGGGATATTTTGGGGTATTTTGGGGGAGTTATTTTGGGGTATTTTGGGGTATTTGGGGTATTTAGGGGAGTTATTTTGGGTATTTGGGGTATTTGGGGAGTTATTTTGGGGTAATTTGGGTATTTGGGGTATTTGGGGGGTATTTGGGGTACTTTGGGGGAGTTATTTTGGGGTATTTCTTTGGGGGTATTTGGGGGGTTATTTTGGGGTATTTGGGGGTTATTTTGGGAACTTTGGGGGTATTTTTGGGGTATTTAGGGTACTGTAGGGGACTTGTTTTGGGGTATTTTGAGTATTTTGGGGGAGTAATTTTGGGTATTTGGGGTATTTTTGGGGATATTTTGGGGGGATATTTTAGGGGGTTATTTTGGGGTACTTTGGGGGTATTTTGGGTATTTGGGGTATTTTGGGTATTTTGGGGGAGTTATTTTGGGGTATTTTGGGTATTTAGGGTATTTTGGGGGAGTTCTTTGAGGGTATTTGGGGTATTTGGGAACTTTGGGGGTATTTTGGGGTACTTAGGGTACTGTAGGGGAGTTGTTTTGGGGTATTTTGGGGGAGATATTTTGGGGTATTTTGGGTATTTGGGATATTTTGGGGGTATTTGGGGTATTTTGGGGATATTTCGGGGGGTTATTTTGGGGTATTTGGGGAACTTTGGGGGTATTTTGGGTACTTGGGGATATTTTGGGGTATTTTGGGTATTTGAGGTACTTTGGGGGAGTTATTTTTGGGTATTTTGGGTATTTGGGGTATTTTGGGGGACTTATTTTGGGGTATTTGGGGTATTTTGGGGGTATTTGGGGAACTTTGGGGGTGTTTTGGGATATTTAGGGGTATTTTGGGGTATTTAGGGTACTGTGGGGAAGTTGTTTTGGGGTATTTTGGGTATTTGGGGTATTTTGGGGGTATTTGGGGAACTTTGGGGGTATTTGGGGATATTTAGGGGTATTTTGGGTATTTAGGGTACTTTGGGGATATTTTGGGGGGGTTATTTTGGGATATTTTGGGTACTTTGGGGGGTATTTTTGGGTACTGTGGGGGAGTTGTTTTGGGGTATTTTGGGGTATTTGGGGTATTTTGGGTATTTGGGATATTTTGGGGGTATTTGGGGTACTTTGGGGATATTTTAAGGGGTTATTTTGGGGTACTTTGGGGGTATTTTTGGTATTTGGGGATATTTTGGGGTATTTTGGGGTATTTAGGGTACTGTAGGGGAGTTGTTTTGGGGTATTTTGGGTACTTTGGGGGAGTTATTTTGGGTATTTGGGGTATTTTGGGGGTATTTGGGATATTTTGGGGGTATTTGGGGTACTTTGGGCATATTTTGGGGGGTTATTTTGGGGTATTTTGGGGGTATTTGCGGTACTTTGGGGGAGTTATTTTGGGGTATTTAGGGTACTGTGGGGGAGTTGTTTTGGGGTATTTTGGGGTATTTTGGGGTAGTTATTTTGGGGTATTTTGGGGGTATTTTGGGGGAGTTATTGTGGGTATTTGGGGTATTTAGGGGAGTTATTTTGGGGTAATTTGGGTATTTCAGGTATTTTGGGATATTTGGGGTATTATGGGGGTATTTTTTGGGAGTTATTTTGGGTGTTTAGGGTATTTTTTGGGGGTTATTTTGGGGTATTTTGGGGGTATTTGGGGTACTTTGGGGGTATTTTGGTATTTGGGGATATTTTGGGGTATTTTGGGTACTTTGGGGGAGTTATTTTGGGGTATTTGGGGGAATTTTGGGGTATTTTTTGTATATTGGGGATATTTTGGGGGAGTTATTTTGGGGTATTTTTGGGTATTTTTTGGGATTTTGGGTATTTAGGGGAGTCATTTTGGGGTATTTTGGGGGTATTTTTTGGGAGTTATTTTGGGTATTTGGGGAATTTTTGGGGAGTTGTTTTGAGGTATTTGGAGTAATTTTGGGATATTTGAGATGTTTTTTGGAGGTTATTTTGGGGTATTTTGGGGGTATTTGAGGTATTTTTGGGGCAGGTTTTTTGGGGTATTTTTTTGGTATTTGAGGAATTTTTTGAGGTTATTTCGGGGATATTTTGGGGAGTTCTTTGGGGATATTTGAGATATTTTGGGGATATTTGAGATATTTTTTGGAGGTTATTTTGGGGTGTTTGAGGTAATTTTGGGGTAATTTTGGGGGTATTTGAGGTATTTTTTGGGGAGTTTTTGGGGTATTTTTGGGGTATTTGAGGTATTTTCAGGGAGGTATTTTTGGGGAGTTTTTTGGGGGTATTTTTTGGTATTTGAGGAATTTTTTGAGGTTATTTTGGGGGCATTTGAGGTATTTATTGGGGAGTTTTGGGGGTATTGTTGGGGTATTTGAGGTACTTTTGGGGAGTCTTTTTGGGGATATTTTAGATATTTTGGGGAAATTTGAGACATTTTGGGGGTATTTTTGGAGATTATTTGGGGATTTTTTTTTGGTTTTGAGGGTGTTTTGGGGTATTTGAAGTATTTTTGGAGGATATTTTGGGGGCACTCGAGATTTTTTTAGGGCATTTCTGGGTTATTTTTTGCACTTTTGGGGTTTCAGGGGTAATTTCGTGTATTTCAGGGGTATTTTTTGGTATTTCAGGGGAATTTGGGACCATTTTTGGGGATTTTTTTGGTATTTCGGGGATTTAGGGATATTTTGGGGTATTAAAGGGTATTTCTGGATATTTCAAGGGAATTTGAGGCCATTTTTGGGGATTTTTGGTATTTCAGGGGAATTTGGGGCCTTTTTTTGGGGATTTTTTGGTATTTCAGGGGAATTTGGGGCCGTTTTTTGGGGGATTTTTTGGTATTTCAGGGGAATTGTTTGGTATTTCAGGGGAATTTGGGGCCGTTTTTGGGAATATTTTGGTATTTCAGGGGAATTTGGGGCCGTTTTTAGGGGTTTTTGGTATTTCAGGGGAATTTGGGGCCTTTTTTGGGGTTTTTGGTATTTCAGGGGAATTTGGGGCCATTTGGGGGATTTTTGGTATTTCAGGGGAATTTGGGGCCGTTTTTGGGGGATTTTTGGTATTTCAGGGGAATTTGGGGCCCTTTTGGGGGATTTTTGGTATTTCAGGGGAATTTGGGGCCGTTTTTGGGGATTTTGGTATTTCAGGGGAATTTGGGGCCGTTTTTTGGGGCTTTTTAGGTATTTCGGGGAATTTTTTGGTATTTCAGGGGAATTTGGGGCCGTTTTTAGGGATTTTTGGTATTTCAGGGGAATTTTTTGGTATTTCAGGGGAATTTGGGGCCGTTTTTAGGGATTTTTGGTATTTCAGGGGAATTCAGGGCAGTATTTGGGGATTTTTGGTATTTCAGGGGAATTTGGGGCCGTTTTGGGGGATTTTGGTACCTCGGGGTAGACGCCGATCAGGCTCTGGGCCTTGGTGTAAAATTCCTCCTTGAGGGAGATGACGATGGCCTGGAAGTTGGCGGCCGACTGCTCCTTGATGTAATTGGCCACCTGGGGACCCCAAAAACCAGCTTGGCACCCCCAAAAATGGGCTTGGAACCCCCAAAAATGGACTTGGTGTCCCAAAAACCAGCCCGGCACCCCAAAAAATGAACCCAGAAACTCAAAAAATGGACTTGGAACGCCAAAAAAATGAACCAAGAACCTCAAAAAAATAGACCTGGCACCCCAAAAAATGGACTTGGAACCCAAAACCAGACCTGGCACCCCAAAAAATGGCCCTGGAAGGTCAAAGAAATGAAGCAAGAACCTAAAAAAAATGAACTTGGCATCTCAAAAACAACCCCGGCACCCCAAAAAATGAACCCAGAAACTCAAAAAATGGACTTGGCACCCTAAAATATGGACCTGGAAGCCCCAAAAACCGCCTTTGTCCCCCCGAAAAATGAACCTAAAACTTTAAAAAATGGACCTGGAAGCCCAAAAAATGAACCCAGGATGTCAAAAAAATGGACCTGAAACTCCCAAAAACGGACTTGGAACCCAAAACCAGACCTGGCACCCCGAAAAATGAACCTAAAACCTCAAAAAATGCACGTGGCACCCCCAAAAATGAAACTAGAAACTCAAAAAATGCACTCAGCACCCCAAAAACCCACCTGGAACCCCAAAAAATGAACCTAGAAACACAAAACCTGCCTTGGCACCCCAAAACGTGGAGCTGAAATTTCAAAAACGAACCTGGCACCCCAAAAAATGCACCTGGCACCCCAAAAAATGGACCCAGAACCTCAAAAAATGGACCCGGCCCCCCAAAAACTGCCTTGGCACCCCAAAAAATGGACCTGGCACCCCCAAAATTGGGGTGAGAAACCCCCAAAATTTGGGGGTGGGGGAAGAAAAATCAGCTCCGAGAGGGGCAAAATGAGATTGGGGTGACCCCAAAATCCCACAGGGGGAGCCCCAAAATGAGGAAGGGACCCCAAAAAAAGGGGAGGGGAACCCTAAAATTGGGGAGGGCACCCCAAAAATCGGTTGAGGAACCCCAAAATCGGGAGGGGAGCCCCAAAATTTGGGGGTTGGAGGTGCAAAAATCAGCTCCATGAGGGGGAAAACGAGGCTGGGGTGACCCCAAAACCCCACGGGGGAGCCCCAAAATGAGGAGGGGACCCCCAAAAAAGGAGAAGGGACCCCAAAAAAGGAGAAGGGACCCCCAAAAGTGGGGAGGGGCCCCCCCAAATTCCCACCTTGCCAATGTTGGTGTTGTCCAGCGCGGCGTCGATCTCGTCCAGCACGAAGAACGGGGCCGGCTTGTAACTGCGGGGAGAGCGGTGAGAGCCCGAAAATGGGACACCCCAAAAATGGGAACCCCGAAACTGGGAACCCCGAAAGTGGGACACCCCAAAAATGGGACACCCTGAAAGTGGGAACCCCGAAAGTGGGACACCCCAAAACTGGGAACCCCGAAACTGGGACACCCCAAAAATGGGACACCCTGAAAGTGGGGAACCCCAAAAGTGGGACACCCCAAAAGTGGGGAACCCCGAAACTGGGACACCCCAAAAATGGGGAATTCCAAAAGTGGGGAACCCCAAAAATGGGACACCCAAACTGGGACACCCCAAAAATGGGACACCCTGAAAGTGGGGAACCCCAAAAATGGGACACCCCAAAAATGGGAACCCCGAAACTGGGACACCCCAAACGGGGCCGGCTTGTAACTGCGGGGAGAGCGGTGAGAGCCCGAAACTGGGGAACCCCAAAAGTGGGGAACCCCAAAAATGGGAACCCTGAAACTGGGACACCCCAAAAATGGGGAACCCCGAAAGTGGTACACCCCAAAAATGGGAACCCCAAAAATGGGACATCCTGAAAGTGGGGAACCCCAAAACTGGGACACCCCAAAAATGGGAACCCCAAAAATGGGACACCCTGAAAGTGGGGAACCCAAAAAATGGGAACCCCAAAACTGGGACACCCCAAAAGTCGGGAACCCTGAAAAGGGACACCCTGAAAACGGGGAACACCAAATGGGGCCGGATTGTAACTGCGGGGAGAGCGGTGAGAGCCCGAAAGTGGGGAACCCCAAAAGTGGGACACCCCAAAAATGGGGAACCCCAAAACTGGGGAACCCCAAAAGTGGGACACCCCAAAAATGGGAACCCCAAAAATGGGACACCCAAACAGGGACACCCCAAAAGTGGAGAACCCCAAAACTGGGACACCCCAAACGGGGCCGGCTTGTAACTGCGGGGAGAACGGTGAGAGCCCGAAACTAGGGAACCCCAAAAATGGGGCACCCCAAAAATGGGACACCCTGAAAGTGGGGAACCCCAAAACTGGGACACCCCAAAAGTGGGAACCCCGAAAAGGGACACCCTGAAAACGGGGAACACCAAATGGGGCCGGATTGTAACTGCGGGGAGAGCGGTGAGAGCCCGAAAGTGGGGAACCCCGAAACTGGGACACCCCAAAAATGGGGAACCCCAAAACTGGCGCACCCCAAAAATGGGACACCCTGAAAGTGGGGAACCCCGAAAAGGGGCACCCTGAAAATGGGGACCACCAAATTGGGCTGGTTTGTAACTGCGGGGAGAGCAGTGAGAGCCCGAAACTGGGACACCCCAAAAATGGGAACCCCAAAAAAGGGGACACCCAAACTGGGACACACTGAAAGTGGGGAACCCCGAAACTGGGACACCCCAAACGGGGCCGGCTTGTAACTGCGGGGAGAGCGGTGAGAGCCCGAAACTGGGGAACCCCAAAACTGGGACATCCCAAAAGTGGGAACCCCAAAAATGGGACACCCTGAAAGTGGGGAACCCCGAAACTGGGACACCCCAAAAATGGGAACCCTGAAACTGGGACACCCTGAAAGTGGGGAACTCCAAAACTGGGACACCCCAAAAATGGGAACCCCAAAAATGGGACACCCCAAAAGTGGGAAACCCCAAAACTGGGACACCCCAAAAGTGGGAACCCCGAAAAGGGACACCCTGAAAATGGGGAACACCAAAAGGGGCCGGATTGTAACTGCGGGGAGAGCCCAAAACTGGGGGGACCCCAAAACTGGGACACCCCAAAAATGGGGAACCCCAAACTGGGACACCCCAAAACTGGGACACCCCAAAACTGGGACACCCCAAACGGGGCCGGCTTGTAACTGCGGGGAGAGCGGGTGAGACCCCGAAAATGGGGAGACCCCAAAAAGGGACACCCCGAAACTGGGACACCCCAAAATGGGGGAATCCACAAAATAGGGGAATGCCAGAAATGGGACACCCCGAAAATGGGGCACCCCAAAACTGGGGAACCCCAAAAAGGGACACCATAAACAGGGCTGGCTTGTAACTGCGGGGAAACCAGGCTGAGACCCCAAACTGGGACACCCCAAAAAGGGACACCCCAAAAAGGGACACCCTGAAACTGGGACACCCCGAAACTGGGACACCCCAAAAAGGGACACCCTGAAACTGGGACACCCCAAAACTGGGACACCCCAGAACTGGGACACCCCAAAACTGGGACACCCCAAAAAGGGACACCCTGAAACTGGGACACCCCAAAACTGGGACACCCCAAAACTGGGACACCCCAAAACTGGGACACCCCAAAAAGGGACACCCCGAAACTGGGACACCCCAAAAAGGGACATCCTGAAACTGGGACACCCCGAAACTGGGACACCCCAAAATGGGGGAATCCCAGAAATGGGACACCCCGCAAATGGGCACCCCAAAACTGGGGAACCCCAAAACTGGGGAACCCCAAAAGGGGCCAGCTTGTAACTGCGGGGAGAGCAGGGTGAGACCCCGAAACTGGGACACCCCAAAACTGGGGAACCTCAAAAAGGGACACCCCGAAACTGGGGAACCCTGAAACTGGGCTGAAACCCCAAACTGCGCACCCCAAAAGTGGGGAACCCCAAAAATGGGACACCCCAAAAATGGGACACCCCAAATGGGGCCGGCTTGTAACTGCAGGGAGAGCGGGGTGAGACCCCGAAACTGGGGAACCCCGAAACTGGGACACCCTGAAAGTGGGGAACCTCAAAACTGGGGAACCCCAAAAAGGGACACCCTGAAACTGGGGAACCCTGAAACTGGGCTGAGACCCCGAAAAGGGACACCCCAAAAGTGGGGAAACCCAGAAACTGGGCTGAAACCCCCAAAATGGGACACCCCAAAAATGGGGTACCCCCAAAATTGGGACATCCCAAAAGTGGGGAACCCCAAAAAGAGACACCCCTAAACTGGGCTGAGACCCAAAAATGGGAACCCCAAAAGTGGGGAGCCCCAAAAGGGGGGAACCCCAGAAATGGGGCGTTCCAAAACTGGGGAACCCCAAAACTGGGACAACCCAAAACTGGGCTGAGACCCCAAACCGGGACACCCCAAACATGGGGAACCCCAAAATTGGGACATCCCAAAACTGGGGCACCCCGAAAATCGGGGCACCCCAAAAAGGCCCATCCCCACTTTTGGGGTCCTCGTGGGTTTGGGGTCCCCCGAAGAGGTTTTGGGATCTTCCCTGAGGGATTTTGGGATCCTCCCGAGTTTTGGGGACCCCTCAAGGGTTTCTGGGATTTCCCATGGGATTTTGGGGTCCCCCTGGGGATTTTGGGGTCCCACCTGTGGATGGCCAAGAGCAGGGCCAGGGCAGCCAGGGGGGGATTTTTGGGGATTTCTCCCAGGATTTTGGGATTTCCCATGGGGATTTTTGGGATTTCTCTGAGGATTTTGGGATTTCCCATGGGGATTTTGGGGATTTCTCTCAGGATTTTGGGATTTCCCATGGGGATTTTTGGGATTTCTCTGAGGATTTTGGGGTTTCCCATGGGGATTTTGGGGATTTCTCTCAGGATTTTGGGATTTCCCATGGGGATTTTTGGGGATTTCTCTCAGGATTTTGGGATTTCCCATGGGGATTTTTGGGGGTTTCTCTCAGGATTTTGGGGTTTTCCTGGGGATTTTTGGATTTCCCTTGGGATTTTTGGGATTTCTCTCAGAATTTTGGGATTTCCCATGGGGATTTTTGGGGTCCCCCCGGTTTTTGGGGTCCCACCTGTGGATGGCCAAGAGCAGGGCCAGGGCAGCCAGGGGGGGATTTTTTGGGGATTTCTCCCAGGATTTTGGGATTTCCCATGGGGATTTTTGGGATTTCTCTGAGGATTTTGGGATTTCCCATGGGGATTTTGGGGGTTTCTCCCAGGATTTTGGGGTTTCCCATGGGGATTTTGGGGATTTCTCTCAGGATTTTGGGATTTCCCATGGGGATTTTTGGGGATTTCTCTCAGGATTTTGGGGTTTTCCTGGGGATTTTTGGGGATTTCTCTCAGGATTTTGGGGTTTTCCTGGGGATTTTTGGATTCCCCATGGGATTTTTGGGATTTCCCATGGGGTTTTTGGGGTCCCCCCAGAATTTTTTGGGTCCCCCCGGATTTTTGGGGTCCCCCTGGAGATTTTGGGGTCCCACCTGTGGATGGCCAAGAGCAGGGCCAGGGCAGCCAGGGGGGGATTTTTTGGGTATTTCTCACAGGATTTTGGGATTTCCCATGGGATTTTTGGGGTCCCCCTGAGGGATTTTTGGGGTCTCCCAGATGAATTTTGGGGTCCCACCTGTGGATGGCCAAGAGCTGGGCCAGGGCATCCAAAGGGGGATTTGGGGGATTTCCCTTGGGGGTTTTTGGGATTTTCCTGGCGATTTTGTGATTCTCCCTGGGGTTTTTGGGGTCCCCCCGGGTGTTTTTGGGGTCCCACCCGTGGATGGGCAAGAGCAGGGCCAGGGCAGGGATTTTGGGGAGGATTTGGGGGTCCCACCCCTGGGTTTTGGGATTTCCCATGGGGATTTTGGGGATTTCCCCTGGGATTTCCAACCCCCCTTCAGTTTTTGGGATTTCTCCCAGGATTTTGGGATTTCCCATGGGATTTTTGGGGTCCCCCTGAGGGATTTTTGGGGTCTCCCAGATGAATTTTGGGGTCCCACCCGTGGATGGCCAAGAGCTGGGCCAGCGCAGCCAGGGGTGGATTTTTTAGGATTTCTCTCAGGATTTTGGGGTTTTCCTGGGGATTTTTGGATTCCCCATGGGATTTTTGGGATTTCTCTCAGGATTTTGGGATTTCCCATGGGGTTTTTGGGGTCCCCCCAGAATTTTTTGGGTCCCCCCGGATTTTTGGGGTCCCCCCTGGTTATTTTTGGGGTCCCACCCATGGATGGCCAAGAGCAGGGCCAGAGCAGCCATGGGGGGATTTTTTTGGGATTTCTCTCAGGATTTTGGGATTTCCCCAGGGGCTTTTGGGATTTTAGGATTTCCCTTGGGGTTTTTGGGGTCCTCCTGAGGGATTTTGGGGTCCCACCCGTGGATGGCCAAGAGCAGGGCTAGGGCAGCCAGGGGTGGATTTTTTTGGGGATTTCCCATGCGGATTTTTGGGATTTCTCTCAGGATTTTGGGATTTCCCATGGGGATTTTTGGGATTTCTCCCAGGATTTTGGGATTTCCCATGGGGATTTTTGGGAATTTTCTCAGAATTTTGGGATTTCCCATGGGGTTTTTGGGGTCCCCCCAGGATTTTGGGGTCCCACCTGTGGATGGCCAAGAGCTGGGCCAGGGCAGCCAGGGGGGGGATTTTTTGGGGATTTCTCCCAGGATTTTGGGATTTCCCATGGGGATTTTTTGCGGGTTTCTCCCAGGATTTTGGGATTTCCCATGGGGATTTTTTGCGGGTTTCTCCCAGGATTTTGGGATTTCCCATGGGGATTTTGGGGGTTTCTCCCAGGATTTTGGGATTTCCCATGAGGTTTTTGGGGTCCCCCCGGGATTTTGGGGTCCCACCTGTGGATGGCGAAGAGCAGGGCCAGCGCTGCCACGGTTTTCTCCCCCCCTGACAGGTTGTCCATGGGCCGGAAACGCTTCCCGGGGGCGACGCAATTGTAATTGATGCCGTCCAGGTAGGGCTCCTCGGGGTTCTCGGGGCCCAGGAACGCCTGCGGGGACATTGGGGACAGTGGGGACATCACTGGGGACATTGGTGACACAGGTGACACTGAGGTGACACACTGTCATGGATCCCGTCCAGGTGCGGCTCCTCCGGGTTCTCGGGGCCCAGGAACGCCTGGGGGGACATTGAGGTGACATTGAGGTGACATTAGAGACATTGGTGACACAGGTGACACTGAGGTGACACACTGTCATTGATGCCGTCCAGGTAGGGCTCCTCGGGGTTCTTGGGGCCCAGGAACGCCTGCGGGGACATTGGGGACATTGGTGACACAGGTGACACTGAGGTGACACACTGCCATGGATCCCGTCCAGGTGCGGCTCCTCCGCGTTCTCGGGGCCCAGGAACGCCTGCGGGGACATTGGGGACATCACTGGGGACATTGGGGACATTGGTGACATTGGGGACATTGGTGACACAGGTGACATTGAGGTGACACACTGTCATTGATGCCGTCCAGGTGCGGCTCCTCGGGGTTCTCGGGGCCCAGGAACGCCTGGGGGGACATTGAGGTGACATTGGGGACAGTGGGGACATTGGGGACATCACTGGGGTCATTGAGGTGACACACTGCCATGGATCCCGTCCAGGTGCGGCTCCTCTGGGTTCTCGGGGCCCAGGAACGCCTGGGGGGACACTGGGGACATCACTGGGGACATTGGGGACATTGAGGTGACACTGGGGACATCACTGGGGACATTGGGACACTGGGGACATTGAGGTGACACTGGGGACATTGGGGACATTCAGGAGACATTCAGGGGACGTTGAGGGGACATTGAGGTGACCCAGGGGACATTGAGGTGACACTGGGGACATTGAGGTGACCCAGTGTCACAGCCAGGGCTCCTTGGGGCCCAGGAACACCTGGGGATGGGCGGGGCCAGCCCCGTGCCCAGGTGTGTGCCAGCCCCATGCCCACCTGCCCAGGTGTGTGCCAGCCCATTCAGGTGTGCCAGCCCTGCCCAGGTGTGTGCCAGCCCATTCAGGTGTGCCAGCCACGCCCAGGTGTGTGCCCAGGTGTGCCCACCTGTGCGCTGCTGTTCCGTGACAGCTCTGTGTGTGCCCAGGTGTGTGCCCAGGTGTGCCCAGGTGTGTGCCCCCTGATGCCCAGGTGTGCCCAGATGTGCCCAGGTGTGCCCAGGTGTGCGCCCAGGTGTGCCCACCTGCGCGCTGCTGTTCCGGGACAGCGCTTTGTAGATCTCGTCGATGTTGGTGGCCACGGCCTCGAAGCAGGAGTTGAAGCGGTCGAAGCGCTCCTTCTTCATCTGCTCAAACGCCTGCTTGGCCTTCTTGGCGCGCTTGCGGGCGGCCTCGAACTCTGGGGGGACATTGGGGACATCAGGGGACGGCTGGGGACATCAGGGGACAGTCAGGGGACAGCAGGGACACCCAGGGGACAGCAGGGACAGCCACGGGGACAGTGGGGTCAGGACAGCCCTGCTCGGCCTTCTTGGCGCATTTATGGGCGGCCTCGAACTCTGGGGGGACACTGGGGACAGCAGGGGACATTGGGGACAGCTGGGGACATGGGGGACATCACAGACACCCAGGGACAGCCACAGGGACACTGGGGACACCATGGGGACAGTGGGGTCAGGACACGCCTGCTCGGCCTTCTTGGCGCATTTACGGGTGGCCTTGAACTCTGGGGACAAATGGGGGACATTGGGGACATCAGGGACAACCAGGGGACATCACAGACACCCAGGGGACACTCCGTGTCCCCTCCACATCCCCCATGTCCCACCCTCCGAAGTCTCCTGGAACTTGTCCCCATGGTGTCCCCACCATGTCCTCTCACGTCCCCACGTGTCCCACCATCCGAGGTCTCCTGGAACTTGTCGCAGACACTGTCCCATGTGCCCACCACGTTCCACCGTGTCCCCATGGTGTCCCCACAGTGTTCCACCATCCAAGGTCTACTAGAACTTGTCCCCTCCCCATGTCCCCATGGTGTCCCCACATGTCTCACCATCCGAGGTCTCCTGGAACTTCTCCCCATATCGCCACGGTGTCCCACCATCCAAGGTCTACTAAAACTTGTCCCCATGTCCCCCTGTGTCCCCACAGTGTCCCACCATCCGAAATCTTCTAGAACTCGTCCCCATGGTGTCCTCACCATCCGAGGTCTCCTAAAACTTGTCCCCATTGTGTCCCCATGGTGTCCCACCATCAGAGGTCTCCTGGAACTTGTCCCCATGCCCCCTCCCGTGTCCCCATGGTGTCCCACCATCCAAAGTCTGCTAGAACTTGTCCCTGCTGTGTCCCCATGGTGTCCCCACATATTCCCATGATGTCCCCCCAGTGTCCCACCATCTGAGGTCTCCTGGAACTTATTGTGGACACTGTCCCATGTCCCCGCTGTGTCCCCATGGTGTCCCCACTGTCCAAGGTCTCCTGGAACTTGTCCCCCCATGTCCCCTCCATGTCCCCACGGTGTCCCCCCATGTTCCATCATCCGAGGTCTCCTGGAACTCATCGCTGATGCTCCTCCATGTCCCCCCCATGTCCCCATGGTGTCCCCCGTGTCCCCTGGTGTCCCACCATCAGAGGTCTCCTGGAACTTGTGGACACTCCCCCATGTTCCCACCATGTCCTCACTGTGTCCCCCTCAGTGTCCCCATGGTGTCCCCACCATCCAATGTCTCCTGGAACTTGTCCCCCCCATGTCCCCCCAGTGTCCCCATGGTGGTGTCCCCACCATCCGAGGTCTCCTGGAACTTGTCCCCCCCATGTCCCCATGGTGTCCCCATGGTGTCCCCACCATCCGAGGTCTCCTGGAACTTGTCCCTGACGCTCTCCAGTTTCTCCATGGCCTTCATGTTGGGGGCGGCGATGCGCTGCAGGACGCTCTGCTGCTCCGTCAGCCGCTGCTGCAGGGCGGCCATCTCCTGCCGGATCTCCTCCTCGGCCTGCGCGTCCTGGGGACACGGGGACATCGGGGACATTGGGGACATCATTGGGGACATCAGGGGTGTGAGGGACATTGGGGACATCGGGGACATCAGGGGTTTGAGGGACATGGGGACACAGCCGCTGCTGCAGGGCGGCCATCTCCTGCCGGATCTCCTCCTCGGCCTGCGCGTCCTGGGGACACTGGGGACATTGGGGACATTGGGGACATGTCCAGGCATGTCCAGGAATGTTGGGGTGTGCCCAGGTGGACCCAGGTATGCCCAGGTGTGCCAGGTGTACCCAGGTGTCCCCAGGTGTCCCCAGACATGCCCAGGTGTGCCGGGTGTCCCCAGGTGTCCCCAGGTGGACCCAGGTATGCCCAGGTGCACAGGGTGTACCCAGACATACCCAGGTGTACCCCGGTGTGCCCAGGCCATGCCCAGCTATGTCCAAGTGTGCCCAGGCATGCCCAGGTGTGCCCAGGCATGCCCAGGTGTAGCCAGATGTACAGGCATGCTCAGGCCATGCCCCGGTGCCCAGGAGTGCTGGATGTGCCCAGGTGTACCCAGACATGCCCAGGTGTGCCCAGGTGTACCCAGGGTGTACTGGGCGTGCCCAGAGCGTGCCCAGGTGTGCACAGGTGTGCCCAGCTGTGCCCAGGTGTGCCCAGCTGTGCCCAGGTGTCTCACCTTGAGCTCCTCGGGCAGGTCGCTGTAGTCGATCTCGATCAGAGCCTCGCGGGCGTAGAGGCTGGAGCTGCGCTGGGAGCTGCCAGCGGCGTCCTCACCCGTGCCACCACCCTGAGGGGACAATGGGGACACTCAGAGTGACACAGGGTCCTCACCCGTGCCACCACCCTGAGGGGACAATGGGGACACTCAGAGTGACACAGGGTCCTCACCTGTGCCACCACCCTGAGGGGACAATGGGGACACTCAGAGTGACACAGGGTCCTCACCCGTGCCACCACCCTGAGGGGACAATGGGGACACTCAGAGTGACACAGGGTCCTCACCTGTGCCACCACCCTGAGGGGACACTCAGAGTGACACAGGGTCCTCACCCGTGCCACCACCCTGAGGGGACAATGGGGACACTCAGGGTGACACAGGGTCCTCACCCGTGCCACCGCCCTGAGGGGACAATGGGGACGCACAGGGGACAATGAGGGGACAGGGCTGGAGCTGAGCTGGGAGCTGCCAGCGGCGTCCTCACCAGTGCCACCACCCTGAGGGGACAATCAGAGTGACACAGGGTCCTCTCCTGTGCCCCCACCCTGAGGGGACAATGGGGACAATGAGGGGACAGGGCTGGAGCTCCCACCGGCGTCCTCTCCAGTGCCACCACCCTGAGGGGACACACAAGGGACAATGAGGGGACAGGGCTGGAGCTGCCACCGGGGTCTTCACCAGTGCCACCACCCTGAGGGGACAATCAGAGTGACACAGGGTCCTTACTAGTACCACCACCCTGAGGGGACAATGGGGACAGTCAAGAGTGACACAGGGTACAGGGGGTGTCCCAGGTGTCACCTCCTCCTGGCTGATGCCGTCCACGGAGCCCCCGGCCAGCGGCAGGACAGGGGGTGACACAGATGGACAGGGATGACTCAGGGTGACACAGGAGGACAGGGGTGGCTCAGGGGGACAGGGGTGACACAGGGTGACATGGGGGTGTCCCCAGATGTCACCTCCTCCTGGCTGATGTCATCCACGGAGCCCTGGCCAGCGGCACCCAGGGGATGGGGATAACTCAGGGTGACACAGGAAGACAGGGGTGGCTCAGGGTGACCCAGGGTGTCACAGGGGTGTCACAAGGTGTCCCCAGGTGTCACCTCCTCCTGGCTGATGTCGTCCATGGAGCCCCTGGCCAGCGGCAGACGGATGTCCTGCATCTTGCAGGCCTGCAGGAGGTTGTGGCGGTCGCTGCGCTTCTGCTCCAGCTTGGTCTCGATGGCCGTCACCTCCTTCTGCAGGTGGGTCATCTCCCTGGGGACACGGGGACAGGGACACCATGGGGACAGGGACACCATGGAGACAGGGACACTGGGTCTCGATGGCCGTCACCTCCTTCAGGTGGGTCATCTCCCTGGGGACACAGGGACAGGGACACCATGGGGACAGGGACATGGTGTGGACAGGGACATGGGGACATGGTATGGGGACAGGGCCACGGTGTGGGGACAGGGACACCATGGGGACAGGGACACTGGGTCTCGATGGCCGTCACCTCCCTCTGCAGGTGGATCATCTCCCTGGGGACACGGGGACAGGGACACCATGGGGACAGGGACACGGTGTGGACAGGGACATGGGGACACAGTGTGGGGACAGGGACACCATGGGGACAGGGACACTGGGTCTCGATGGCCGTCACCTCCCTCTGCAGGTGGATCATCTCCCTGGGGACACGGGGACACCGTGTGGGGACAGGGACAGGGACACGGTGGGAACAGGGCATGGGGACGTGGTGGGGACAGGGGGACATCGTGGGGACAGGGACATGGGGACACGGTGTGGGGACAGGGCAGGGGACAGGGACATGGAGTAGGACATGGTGTGGGGACAGAAGATGGGGACAGGGACATAGGGACAGGAGGACAGGAGATGGGGACATGATGTGGGGACAAGGACATGGGGACACGGAGTGGGGACAGGGACAGGGAGAAGGACACAGGGACTGGGAATGGGGGACAGGGACAGGGGACACAGTGGGGACAGGGACATGGGGACAGGGACATGGGGACACGGCAGGGGACAGGGACACGGGGACATGGTGAGGACAAAGACACGGGGACATGGTGGGGACGGGGGAATGGGGACATGGTGGGGACAGGGACATGGGGACATGGTGTGGGGACAGGGACATGGGGAAGGACACAGGGACAGGGAATGGGGACAGGAGATGGGGACATGGCAGGGGGACATGGTGTGGGGACAGGAACATGGGGACACGGCAGGGGACAGGGACACGGGGACATGGTGAGGACAAAGACACGGGGACATGGTGGGAACAGGGGAATGGGGACATGGCTGGGGACAGGGACATGGTGTGGGGACAGGGCAATGGGGACGCAGGGATGTGGTGGGGACACGGGGACATGGTGGGGACAGGGCACGGGGACAGGGACATGGTGAGGACACGGGGACATGGTGGGGACAGGGCACGGGGACAGGGACATGGTGGGGACAGGGCAGTGGGGACACAGAGTAGGGACAGGGAATGGGGACAGGACATGGGGACAGGACATGGGGACACGGCAGGGGACACACGCACCATGGACACGCCCACAGGGACACACCCACCATGGACACGCCCACACGCTCCTTATACCAGTCTGGCTCCACCCCTTTAGTCCTGCCCACTGACCACACCCTCAATTTGGCCACGCCCATTTGACACCTCCCTCGCTTCTTGGCCACACCCCTTTTACTGGCCACACCCCCACTCGCCCCACCCCGCGTTGGCCACGCCCCCTTTACCACACCCATTTAGGCTCCGCCCTTACTTGATGCTCACACCCCCTCATTGGCCCCACCCCTTTAGGCCCCGCCCTCACTTGTTGGCCCCGCCCAGCTTCTTGCGGATCTCGTCCATCTCGTGGTTTTTGTCGTTCACCTCCGACTTCTTGGCCAGGTGTTGGTTCTTGAGGTCCTGCAGCTGCGCCATGGTCTCGTCGATGATCTTCATGTGCCGCTGCTCCTCCTGGGGACACCAAAAATGGGCAAAAATGGAGAAAAATGGGCAAAAATGGACAAAACCACCCAAAAATGGACAAAGTAACCCATTGATGATCTTCATGTGCCGCTGCTCCTCCTGGGGACACCAAAAATGGTCAAAAATGGTCAAAAATGGACAAAAGAACCAAAAGTTATCGATGGTCTTCATGTGCCGCTGCTCCTCCTGAGGGACACCAAAAATGGAGAAAAATGGAGAAAAATGGGCAAAAATGGTCAAAAATGGACAAAAACGGACAAAGATGGTCAGAAATGGACAAAAATGGACAAAATAACCCAAAAAATGGACAAAAGAACCCAAAGTTATCGATGGTCTTCATGTGCCGCTGCTCCTCCTGGGGGACACCAAAAATGGACAAAAATGGACAAAAACGGACAAAGATGGTCAGAAATGGACAAAAATGATCAGTGGTCTTCATTGTGCTGCAGCTCCTCCTGAAAAACCACCCAAAAATGGTCAAAAATGATCAAAAATGGACAAAAATGGCCAAAAGAACCCAAAGTTATCGATGGTCTTCATGTGCCGCTGCTCCTCCTGGGGACACCAAAAATGGGCAAAAATGGTCAAAAACGGACAAAGATGGTCAGAAATGGACAAAAATGGACAAAAGAACCCAAAGTTATCGATGGCCTTCATGTGCTGCTGCTCTTTCTGGGAAAATGTAAAAAAAACCAAAAAAGCCCCAAAATCTTCTTGAGCTTCTCCATCTTGGCCTCGTTCTTGTGCTCTTCTGGTCCCACCTCAGGTGTTCTTCATCATGGACCTCCCAAGACCCCAAAACACCTCAAAAACCCCAAAAAATCCCCCAAAAGAACCCAGAAGAACCCAAAGGTCCCAAATCTTCTCAATTTCTCCTGTCCTTCTGCTCTCCCTGGTCCCATCTCAGCTCTTCTCCACCATGGACCTCCCAAGACCCCAAAACACCTCAAAAACCCCAGAAAAATCCCCAAACCCCCCAAAAAAACCCAGAAGAACCCAAAGGTCCCAAACCTTCTCAATTTCTCCTGTCCTTCTGCTCTCCCTGGTCCCACCTCAGCTCTTCTCCACCTTGACCATCCCAAGACCCCAAAACACCTCAAAAACCCCAGAAAAATCCCCAAACCCCCAAAAGAACCCAGAAGAGCCCAAAGGTCCCCAAACCTTCTTGAGCTTCTCCATCTTTGCTGTGCTTTGGTCCCACCTCAGCTCTTCTCCACCATGGACCTCCCAAGACCCCAAAACACCAAAAAAACCCCAAAAAATCCCCCAAAAGAAGCAAAAGAACCCAGAAGAACCCAAAGGTCCCCAAACCTTCTTGATCTTCTTGATCTCGGCCTTGTCCTTGCACTCTCCTGGTCCCACCTCAGCTCTTCTCCACCAAGACCATCCCAAAACACCTCAAAAACCCCAGAAAAATCCCAGAAGTCCCCAAAAGAACCAAAGGAACCCAAAGGCCCCAAAACTTCTGGACCTTCTTCATCTTTGCTGTCCTTTGGTCCCACCTCAGCTCTTCTCCACCTTGAGCATCCCAAGACCCCAAAACACCTCAAAAACCCCAAAAAATCCCCAAAAGAAGCAAAAGAACCCAGAAGAACCCAAAGGTCCCCAAACCTTCTTCAGCTTCTCGATCTCGGCCTCGTCCTTGCGCACGCCCTGCTCCCACATCAGCACCTTCTCCTGGTCCTCCCGCAGTTGGTTGCGCTCGAAGTCCAGCTGGATGCCCAAGCGCGTCTTCTGGTTCTCAAACTCCAGCCTGGGGGACACCAGAGAGGTTCCTCAGAGGTTCTTGAGATGTTTCTTGGGGTTCCTCAGAGGTTTCTTGGGGTTCCTCAGAGGTTTTTTGGGGTCTCTGAGGGGTCTTTGGGGACTCTGAAGGGTTTTTTTGGGGTTCCTGAGAAGTTCTTGGAGGTTCTTGAGATGTTTGGTTGGGGTCCTCAGAGGTTTTTTGGGGTCTCTGAGGGGATTTTTGGGGTCCCTGAGAAATTCTTGGAGGTTCTTGAGATGTTTGTTGGGGTCCTTGATGGTTTTTTCCGTCTCTGAGGGGTTTTGTGAGGTTCCTGAGAAGTTCTTGAGATGTTTGTTTGGGTTCCTCAGAGGTTTCTTGGGGTTCCTCAGAGGTTTTTTGGGGTCTCTGAGGGGTTTGAAGCTCCTTGAGATGGTTTTTGGGGTTCCTCAGAGGTTTTTTTTCCGTCTCTGAGGGGTTTTGTGAGGTTCCTGAGAAGTTCTTGAGATGTTTGTTGGGGTTCCTCAGAGGTTTTTTGGGGTCTCTGAGGGGATTTTTGGGGTTCCTGAGAAGTTCTTGGAGGTTCTTGAGATGTTTGGTGGGGTTCCTCAGGGGTTTTTTGGGGTTCCTCAGAGGTTTCTTTAGGTTCTCGAGATGTTTTTTGGGGTCTCTGAGATGTTTTTTTGGGGTTCCTCAGGGGTTTTTGGGGTCCCCAGGGGATTTTTGGGGTTCCTGAGAAGTTCTTGAGATGTTTTTTGGGGTCCTTAATGTTTTTCTTGGGGTCCCTGAGGGTTTTTGGGGTCTCTGAAAGGATTTTTGGGGTCCCTGAGGGTTTTTGGGGTCCCTGAAAGGATTTTTGGGGTGCCTGAGGGTTTTTGGGGTGCCCTGGAGGTTTTTGGGTGCCCTGGAAGTTTTTTGGGGTCTCTGAGAAGTTTTTTGAGTGCCCTGGAGGTTTTTGGGGTCCCTGGGGGTTTTTTGGGTCTCTGAGAGGTTTTTGGGGTGCCCTGAGAGGTTTTTGGGGTCCTTAATGGCTTTTTTGGGGGTCCCTGAAGGTTTTTGGGGTCCCTGAGGGGTTTTTGAGGTGCCCTGGTGGTTTTAGGTGTCCCTGAGGGGTTTTTTGGGGTCCCTGAGAGGTTTTTGGGGTGCCCTGAGGGTTTTTTTTGGGGTCCTTAATGTTTTCTTTGGAGTTCCTGGGGGTTTTTTGGGTCTCTGAGAGGTTTTTGGGGTCCCTGAAAGGATTTTTGGGGTCCCTGGGGGTTTTTGGGGTCCCTGACCTTTTCTTGGCGATCTCGTTCTGCCTCTTGACCTTCTCCTCCTCGAACTCGCGGATGTTCCTGACGCCGATCTCGCGGCAGAACTCCTCAAACACCTCGTCCTCCACCTGGGGTGGGACGGGCTCAGGGACCCCAGAATGGTCCCCCAAAACCCAAAAACCCCCCCAAAATCCTCCCCAAAAACCCCCAAATTTCACCCAAAAACCCCCCCAAAATCCTCCCCAAAAACCCCCAAATTTCACCCAAAAATCCCCCCAAAATCCTCCCCCAAACCCCAAATTCCACCCAAAAAATCCCAAAAACCCCCAAATTCCACCCAAAAAATCTCCCCCAAAATCCCCCAAATCCACCCAAAAATATTCCCCTAAACCCCCCAAATTCCACCCAAAAACCCCCCCAAAATCCTCCCCAAAAACCCCCAAATTCCACCCAAAAAATCTCCCCCGAAATCCCCCAAATCCACCCGAAAATATTCCCCTAAATCCCCCAAATTCCACCCTAAAATCCCCCCAAAATCCTCCCCAAAACCCCCCAAATTTCACCCAAAAATCCCCCCCAAATCCTCCCCCAAAACCCCAAATTCCACCCAAAAATCTCCCCAAAATCCTCCCCAAAACCCCAAATTCCCCCCAAAATCTCCTCACAAATTGTCCTAAAATCCCCAAAATCCTCCCCAAAAACCCCAAATTCGACCCAAAAAATCTCCCCCGAAATGCCCCAAATCCACCCGAAAATATTCCCCTAAATCCCCCAAATTCCACCCAAAAATCTCCCCAAAAACCCCAAATTCCATCCAAAAATCCCCCCAAAATCCTCCCCAAAACTCCAAATTCCCCCCAAAATCTCCTCACAAATTGTCCTAAAATCCCCAAAATCCTCCCCAAAAACCCCAAATTCAACCCAAAAATCTCCCCCAAAATCCTCCAAATCCCCAAATCTGGGGGACCCCAAAAATCCCCAAATCCCCCCAAATCTTCAAATCTGAGGGACCCTAAAAACCCACAAATCCCCCCAAAAATCCCCCAAATCCCCCCTAAAATATTCCCCAAAATCCCCCAAATCTGGGACACCCTAAAATCTTCCCCAAATTCCCCCCAAAAATCTTCCCAAAATTCCCAAATTCCCCCAAAAATCTCCCCACAAATCGTCCCAAAATCCCCAAATCTGGAGGACCCCAAAACCAACCCAAAACCCCCCAAAAATCCACCCCAAAATCCCCCCAAAATCCCCAAATTTCACCCCAAAAGCCTCCAAACCCCTCTCAAAATCCTCCCCCAAATCCCCCAAATCTGGGGGACCCCAAAATCCCCAAAATCCCCCCAAAAATATTCCCCAAAATCCCCCCAAAATCCCCCAAATCTTCAAATCTGAGGGACCCTAAAATCCCCCAAAAATCCCCCAAATCCCCCCAAAAGCCCCCTAAAATATTCCCCTAAATCCCCCAAATTGGGACACCCCAAAATTCCCAAATCCCCCCAAAAATCTCCCCACAAATTGTCCCAAAATCCCCAAAACCAACCCATAAATCCCCCAAAAATCCCCAAAAATCCCCAAATTTCACCCCAAAATCCCCAAATTTCACCCCAAAATTCCCCCAAAATCCCCAAATTTCACCCCAAAATTCACCCTAAAATCCCCCAAATCCCCCCTAAAATATTCCCCCAAATCTGGGACACCCCAAAATCCCCCCCAAATTCCCCCCAAAAATCTCCCCAAAATTCCCAAAACCAACCCAGAAATCCCCCAAAAATCCACCCCCAAATCCCCAAATCCCCCCCAAAATCCCCAAATTTCACCCCAAAATCTCCCCAAAAATCCCCAAATTTCACCCCAAAATTCCCCCAAATCCCCCCCAAAATTCCCCCAAAATCCCCAAATTTCACCCCAAAATCTCCCCCAAAAGCCTCCAAACCCCTCTCAAAAGCCCCCCAAATCCCCCAAATCTGGGGGACCCCAAATTCCCCCAAATCCCCCCAAAAATCCCCCAAAATCCCCAAATTTCACCCTAAAATTCCCCCAAAATTCCCCCCCAAAATCCCCAAATTTCACCCCAAAATCCCCAAATTCTCCCCCAAAATCCCCCCAAAATCCCCAAATTTCACCCCAAAATTTCCCCCCAAAATCCCCAAATTTCACCCCAAAATTCCCCCAAACTTCCCCCAAAATCCGGGATATTTTGCTCCACATTGGAGAGAATTTTCCTTAAACCTGGATGGATTTTTTCCCCCAAAAATTGGGATTTTTTTTGCCCCCAAACTTGGGATTTTTTTCTCCAAAAATTGAAATTTTTTTCCCCAAAAATTGGAATTTTTTTCCCAAAAATTGGAATTTTTCCCCCCAAAAATTGGGATTTTCCCCCCCAAAATTGGGATTTTTTTTCTCCAAAAATTGGAAATTTTTTCCCAAAAATTGGAATTTTTTTTCCCCCAAAATTGGGATTTTTTTTCCCAAAAATTGGAATTTTTTTCCCAAATTTTGGGTTTTTTTTTTTCCCAAAAATTGGAATTTTTTCCCCAAATTTTGGGGATTTTCCCCCAATTCCGGAATTCCCCCTTGGGCCCGGACCTGGTTCATTTTGTCCCGCAGCTCCCTCATCTCGCGCTCGCGGCCTTGGATGATTCGCTTGATGTCGTTGATGCGCGGCCCAAAATTGGCCAATTCGCTCTCCAGCTTGGACTTCTCCTGGAAATGGGGAAAAATGGGAGAAAAACGTGAGAAATGGGGAAAAAATGGGGAAAAATGGGGAAAATTGTGAGAAAAATGGGGAAAAAGAGAGAAAAAATGGAGAAAAAAAAGGGAAAAATGGGATTAAAATCCAGCCCTGAAGCCCAAAATTGGCCAATTCGCTCTCCAGCCTGGACTGCTCCTGGAAATGGGGAAAAATGGGAAAATTGTGAGAAAAATGGGAAAAAATGGGGAAAAATTTGAAAAGAAATGGGGAAAATGGGGAAATTTTGAAAAAAAAATGGGGAAAAATGGGGCAAAAATGAAAAAAAAAACCGAGGGAAAAATGGAAAAATAAAGAGGAAAAAAAGGGGGAAAAATTGGAAAAATGGGGGGAAAATTGTGAGAAAATGGGAAGAAAAATTGTGAAAAAAATGGGGATAAAGAGAGAAAAAATGGAGAAAAAAAAGGGAAAAATGGGATTAAAATCCAGCCCTGAAGCCCAAAATTGGCCAATTCGCTCTCCAGCCTGGTCTGCTCCCGGAAATGGGGAAAAATGGGTAAATTTTGAAAAAAAAGGGGGAAAAAAGGAGCAAAAATGAAAAAAAAACGAGGGAAAAATGGAAAAATAAAGAGGAAAAAAAGGGGGGAAAACTGTGAGAAAATGGGAGGAAAATTTGGGGAAAAAATGGAGAAACAAAAGGGAAAAATGGGATTAAAATCCAGCCCTGAAACCCAAAATTGGCCAATTCGCTCTCCAGCTTGGACTGCTCCTGGAAATGGGGAAAAATGGGAGAAAAAGGTGAAAAATGGGGAAAAAATGGAAAAAAAAGGGAAAAATTGTGAGAAAAATGGGGAAAAATGGGGAAATTTTGAAAAAAAATGGGGAAAAATTGAAAAAAATGGGGAAAAAAGGGGCAAAAATGAAAAAAAAAAAACAAGGGAAAAATGGAAAAATAAAGAGGAATAAAAGGGGGAAAATGGGGAAAAATGGGCGAAAAAATGGGAAAATTGTGAGAAAAATGGGGAAAAATTGAAAAAAAATGGGGAAAATTTGAAAAAAAATGGGGAAAAAAGGGGCAAAAATGATAAAAAAATGAGGGAAAAATGGAAAAATAAAGAGGAAAAAAAGGGGGCAAAAATGGGGAAAAAATGAGGGCAAAAATTGGGAAAAAACTGGATAAAATGAGAGAAAAAATGGAGAAACAAAAGGGAAAATGGGATTAAAATCCAGCCCTGAAGCCCAAAATTGGCCAATTCGCTCTCCAGCTTGGACTGCTCCTGGAAATGGGGAAAAATGGGAAAAAATGGGAAAAATTGTGAGAAAAATGGGGAAAAAAGGGGAAAAATTGTGAGAAAAATGGGGAAATTTTGAAAAAAAAATGGGGAAAAAAGGAGCAAAAATGAAAAAATTCACCTTTTTTTCCTCCGAAGTTCACATTTTTTCCCTAAAAAAATCACTTTTCCTCCCAAATTCACATTTTTTCTCAAAATCCACATTTTTACCTCAAAATCCAGAAACTTTTTCCAAAATATTCACATTTCTCCTGCAAAAAATTCACTTTTTACCCTGGAAAAGTCACATTTTTGTCCGAAAAAATCACATTTTTTTCACAAAAATTCAGATTTTTTCCCCAAATTTTGGATTTTTTCCCCAAATTTTGGATTTTTTCCCAAAATCCCATTTTTTTCCCGCAAATCCGTGTCCCACCTGCAGGTTCAGGGCCAGGTGCCGCGTCTTGGTCTGCTCCAGGTCGCTTTGGGAACATTTCATGAGGAAATTTTCCCCCAAAAATTCACCTTTTTTTCCCTAAAAAACTCACTTTTCCTCCCAAATTCACATTTTTTTCTCAAAATCCACATTTTTACCTCAAAATCCAGAAATTTTTTCCAAAATATTCACATTTCTCCCACAAAAAATTCACTTTTTTTCCCTGGAAAATCCCCATTTTTTCCACAAAAATTCTGATTTTTTTCCCAAATTTTGGATTTTTTCCCCAAATTTTGGATTTTTTTCCAAAATCCCATTTTTTTTCCCCAAATCCGTGTCCCACCTGCAGGTTGAGGGCCAGGTGCCGCGTCTTGGTCTGCTCCAGGTCGCTTTGGGAACATTTGTTGGGGGAATTTCCCCCCAAAATTCACCTTTTTTTCCTTGGAAGTTCACATTTTTTCCCTAAAAAACTCACTTTTCTTCCCAAATTCACATTTTTTTCTCAAAATCCACATTTTTACCTCAGAATCCAGAAATTTTTTCCAAAATCATTCACATTTCTCCCACAAAAAATTCACGTTTTACCCCGGAATATCCCCATTTTTTCCACAAAAATTCCGATTTTTTTCCCCAAAAATTGAGATTTTTTTCCCCAAATTTTGGATTTTTTCCCCAAATTTTGGATTTTTTCCCCAAATCCCATTTTTTTTCCCCAAATCCGTGTCCCACCTGCAGGTTGAGGGCCAGGTGCCGCGTCTTGGTCTGCTCCAGGTCGCTCTGGGAATATTTGAGGCGCATTTGGAGCCCGTGGGCCTGGGACTGCACCTGGCGCAGCTCGGCCTCCTTGCGCTTGGCCTTCATCTGCTCCTGCAGGGGAAAATGGGGAAAAAGTCAGGAAAAATGGGAAAAATGAGAAGTTTGGGAATTATGGGGGGAAATGGGGAAAAAATTGGGGAAAAAATGAGGAAAAAATGAGGAAAAAATGGGAATTTAGGGGCACAGCTCGCCTCCTGGCGCTTGGCTTTCATCTGATCCTGAAGGGGAAAAATGGGGAAAAAGTCAGGAAAAATGGGAAAAAATGGGAATTATGAGGGAAAATGGGGGGAAAGTGGGGGGAAATGGGAAAAAATTGGGAAAAAATGAGGAAAAACTGAGGGAAAAATGAGGAAAAAATGAGGGAAAATGGGAATTTGGGGGCACAGCTCGGCCTGCTTGCGCTTGGCCTTCATCTGATCCTGAGGGGGAAAAAGTCAGGAAAAATGGGAAAAAATGGGAATTATGAGGGAAAATGGGGGGAAAGTGGGGGGAAATGGGAAAAAATTGGGGAAAAAATGGGGAAAAACTGAGGGAAAAATGAGGGGAAAATGAGGGGAAAATGAGGAAAAATGAGGGAAAAATGGGAATTGGGGGCGCAGCTCGGCCTGCTTGTGCTTGGCCTTCATCTGATCCTGAAGGGGAAAAATGGGGAAAAAGTCAGGAAAAATGGGAAAAAATGGGAATTATGAGGGAAAATGAGGGGAAAGTGGGGGGAAATGGGAAAAAATTGAGAAAAAATGAGGAAAAACTGAGGGAAAAATGAGGAAAAAATGAGGGAAAATGGGAATTTGGGGGCACAGCTCGGCCTGCTTGCGCTTGGCCTTCATCTGATCCTGAGGGGGAAAAAGTCAGGAAAAATGGGAAAAAATGGGAATTATGAGGGAAAATGGGGGGAAAGTGGGGGGAAATGGGAAAAAATTGGGAAGTAATGAGGGGAAAATGAGGGGAAAATGAGGGGAAAATGGGAATTGGGGGCACAGCTCGGCCTGCTTGTGCTTGGCCTTCATCTGCTCCTGCAGGGGGAAAATGGGGAAAAAGTCAGGAAAAATGGGAAAAATGAGAATTTTGGGAATTATGGGGGGGAAATGGGGGAATATGGGGAAAAAAATGGGGAAAAATGAGGGAAAAATGAGGAAAAAATGGGAATTTGGGGGCACAGCTCGGCCTCCTGGCGCTTGGCCTTCATCTGATCCTGAAGTGGGAAAATGGGGAAAAAGTCAGGAAAAATGGGAAAAATGAGAAGTTTGGGAATTATGGGGGGAAATGGGGAAAAAATTGGGGAAAAAATTGGGGAAAAATAGGGGAAAAAAAGAGGGAAAAATGACGAAAAAATGGGAATTGGGGGCACAGCTCGGTCTGCTTGTGCTTGGCCTTCATCTGATCCTGAGGGGGAAAAAGTCAGGAAAAATGGGAAAAAATGGGAATTATGAGGGAAAATGAGGGGAAAGTGGGGGAAATGGGAAAAAATTGGGAAAAAATGAGGAAAAACTGAGGGAAAAATGAGGAAAAAATGAGGGAAAATGGGAATTTGGGGGCACAGCTCAGTCTGCTTGTGCTTGGCCTTCATCTGCTCCTGCAGGGGGAAAAATGGGGAAAAAGTCAGGAAAAATGGGAAAAAATGGGAATTATGAGGGAAAATGGGGGGAAAGTGGGGGGAAATGGGAAAAAATTGGGAAAAAATGAGGGAAAAATGAGGGAAAAATGAGGGGAAAATGAGGGAAAAATGGGAATTGGGGGCACAGCTCGGCCACCTTGTCATGGGCTTCATCTGCTCCTGCAGGGGGAAAATGGGGAAAAAGTCAGGAAAAATGGGAAAAATTAGAATTTTAGGAAAATGGGGGGAAATGGGGAAAAAATTGGGAAAAAAAATGAGGAAAAAATGAGGGAGAAATGAGGGAAAAAATTGGAATTTGCGGCCCAGCTCGGCCTCCTTGTCTTGGCCTTCATCTGCTCCTGGATTGGGAAAAAAAATGGGGAAAAAGTCAGGAAAAATGGGAAAATTCAGGAAAAAATTTGGGATTTTTGAGGAAATTCAGGGGAAAATGGGGGGAAATTGGGAAAAAAATCGGGAAAAAAATGAGGAAAAAATGGGAATTTGGGGGCACAGCTCAGCCTGCTTGTGGCTTGGCCTTCATCTGCTCCTGGATTGGGAGAAAATGGGGAAAAAGTCAGGAAAAATGGGAAAAATCAGGGTCCCTTTTGGGCTCAGGTTTGGGTTTTTAGGCTCAGTTTTAGGGTCAGGTTTGGGTTTTTGGGGTCAGTTTTGGGTTTTTGGGCTCAGTTTTGGGGTCCCACCTTGAGCTCCTCGCTCAGCCGCTCCTTCTTCTCCCTGAGCTTGTGTGGGGTCACTTTGGGGTTTTAGGGTCAGGGTTGGGTTTCAGGCTCAAGTTTGGGTTTTTATGCTCAGTTTTAGGCTCAGGTTTGGGTTTTTGGGGTCAGTTTTGGGTATTTGGGGTCAGTTTTAGGGTCATTTCTGGGTTTTTGGGCTCCCACCTTGAGCTCCTCACTCAGCCTCTCCTTCTTCTCCCTGAGCTTGTTTGGGATCCATTTGGGGTTTTAGGGTCAGTTCTGGGTTTTAGGCTCAGTTTTAGGCTCAGGTTTGGGTTTTAGGATCAGTTTTGACTTTTTGGCTCAGTTTAGTCTCAGTTTTGGGTTTTTGGGCTCAGTTTTGGGCTCCCACCTTGAGCTCCTCGCTCAGCCGCTCCTTCTTCTCCCTGAGCTTGTGTGGGGTCACTTTGGGGGTTTTAGGGTCAGTTCTGGGTTTTAGGCTCAGTTTTAGGCTCAGTTTTGGGTTTTTGGGCTCAGTTTTGGGTTCTTGAGGTCAGGTTTGGGTTTTGGGCTCAGTTTTGGGCTCAGTTTTGGGGTCCCACCTGGAGCTCCTCGCTCAGCCGCTCCTTCTTCTCCCTGAGCTTGTGTGGGGTCACTTTGGGGTTCCTTTGGGGTTTGGGGGCTTTTTAGGCTCAGGTTTGGGTTTTTAGGCTCAGTTTTAGGGTCAGTTTAGGCTCAGTTTTGGGTTTTAGGGGTCAGTTTTAGGGTCATTTCTGGGTTTTTGGGGTTGGTTTTGGGGTCCCACGTTGAGCTCCTCGCTCAGCCACTCCTTCTTCTCCTTGAGCTTGTTTGAGGTCAGTTTGGGTCAAGGTTGGGTTTCAGGCTCAGGTTTGGGTTTTTGGGCTCAGTTTTAGGGTCAGGTTTGGGTTTTTGGGGTCAGTTTTGGGGTCCCACCTTGAGCTCCTCGCTCAGCCGCTCCTTCTTCTCCCTGAGCTTGTGTGGGGTCACTTTGGGGTTTTTAGGGTCAGTTTTGGGTTTCAGGCTCAGTTTAGGCTCAGGTTTTGGTTTTCAGGCTCAGTTTTGGGGTTTGGGGTCAGGTTTGGGGTTTGGGGTCAGGTTTGGGGTCAGGTTTGGGGTTTGGGGTCAGGTTTGGGGTTTGGGGTCCCACCTTGAGCTCCTCCGTCAGCCTCTCCTTCTTCTCCTTGAGTTTGTCCACGGCTTTCTCGTCCCAGCGCCGAGCTTTGGCCTTGAGGTCACTGGCACCACCCGAGATCACGCCCGACTTCTGGAACAGCGTGCCATCGAGGGCCACCGTCTGTGGGGACATTGGGGACATCATTGGGGACATTGGGGACACTGGCACTGCCCGAGATCACCCCCAACTTCTGGAACAGGGTGCCGTCCAGGGCCACCGTCTGTGGGGACACCAATGGGGACATCACTGGGACATTGGGGACATCACTGGGGTCACTGGCACCGCCCGAGATCACCCCGGACTTCTGGAACAGCGTGCCATCGAGGGCCACCGTCTGTGGGGACATTGGGGACATCATTGGGGACATCACTGGGACACCCCCGACTTCTGGAACAGGGTCCCATCCAGGCCCAATGTCTGAGGGGACATTGGGGACATTGGGGACACCCAGAGCCAACCATGGACTGCAGGAACAGGGTCCTGTCCAGGGCCACCGTCTGAGGGGACACTGGGGACATCATTGGGGACATCACTGGGGTCACATCACTGAGGCACCGCCCGAGATCACCCCCAACTTCTGGAACAGCGTGCCATCGAGGGCCACCATCTGTGAGGACACCAATGGGGACATTGGGGACATCATTGGGGACATCACTGAGACACTCCCGATTTCTGGAACAGCGTGCCATTGAGGGCCACCATCTGTGAGGACATCAATGGGGACATTGGGGACATTGGGGACACCCAGAGCCAACCATGGACTGCAGGAACAGGGTCCTGTCCAGGGCCACTGTCTGTGGGGACACTGGGGACATCACTGGGGACATCACTGGGGACATCACTGGGGACATCCATGGGACACCATGGACTTCTGGAACAGGGTCCTGTCCAGGGCCACCGTCTGTGGGGACATCAACGGGGACATTGGGGACATCCATGGGACACCATGGACTTCTGGAACAGCGTCCCATCCAGGGCCACCGTCTGTGGGGACATTGGGGACATCACTGGGGACACCGAGGATATCCTTGGGGACATCATCGGGGACACCCAGGGGACATGGGGGCTGCTTTGGGCCATTTCTCGGGGGTTTTGGGGCTGCTTTCAGGGCATTTCAGGGCGATTTTTGGGGCATTTCTGGGGTGGATTTTCAGGGATTTGGGGGCATTTTCAGGCTGGTTTTAGGGGATTTTTGGGGCATTTTGGGGCAGTTCTGGGGTATTTTCAGGGCAGTTTTGGGGGGCAGTTTGGGGCTGGTCTGGGGGTATTTTCAGGCTGATTTTGGGGCTGTTTGGAGCTGGTTTTGGGGTGGTTTTGGTGCCACTTTTGGGGCCACTTTTGGGGAATTCTCAGGATGTTTTGGGTCTGTTTCTGGGCAGTTTTGAGGGCTGGTTTTAGGTTATTTTGGGGTGATTTTGGCCATTTTTCGGGTGTTTTGGGGGCTGGTTTTAGGATATTTTTGGGGTGATTTTGGGGCAGTTTGGGGTGATTTCAGGGCAGCTTTGGGGGGCAGTTTTGAGCTGGTTTTAGGATATTTTAAGGGTGATTTTGGGGTGGTTTTGGGGCACCTTGTGCCTCTGGTGGCCCCCAAAGGCCATGGGGCTGTTTTGGGCTGGTTTAGGGTATTTTTAGGATGGTTTTGGGGTGATTTTGGGGTATTTTCAGGTCAGTTTTGGGGGGCAGTTTGGGGCTGGTTTTGGGGTGGTTTCAGGCTGTTTTTAGGGTATTTTTGGGGTGGTTTTGTGGCTCTTTTGGGGTGGTTTTTGGAGCTGTTTTGGGGTGGTTTTGGGGCATTTTCGGGGCAGTTTGGGGCTGGTTTTGGGGTGATTTAAGGCTGTTTTTTAGGGTATTTCTGAGGGGGATTTAAGTGTATTTTTGGGGTGATTTCAGGCCATTTTTAGGGTATTTCTGGGGTTGATTTTAGCGTACTTTTGAGGTGATTTTGGGGCAGTTTTGGGGCATTTTCAGGTCAGTTTTGGGGGGCGGTTTGGGGCTATTTTGAGGCTGGTTTTGGGGTGATTTTAGGGCACCTTGTGCCTCTGGTGGCCGCTGAAGGCCGTGGGGCTGTTTTGGGCTGGTTTTAGGGTATTTTTAGGATATTTTTGGGGTGGTTTTGGGGCACCTTGTGCCGCTGGTGGCCCTGAAGGCCATGGGGTTGGTTTTGGCTGGTTTTAGGGTATTTTTGGGGTGGTTTTGGGGTGGTTTTGGGGCACCTTGTGGCGCTGGTGGCCCCGAAGGCCATGGGGCTGTTCTGAGCTGGTTTTAGGGTATTTTTAGGATATTTTTGGGGTGGTTTTGGGGCACCTTGTGCCTCTGGTGGCCACTGAAGGCCATGGGGCTGTTCTGAGCTGGTTTTAGGCTATTTTTGGGGTATTTTTGGGGTGGTTTAGGGGTGATTTTGGGGCACCTTGTGGCGCTGGTGGCCCCCGAAGGCCATGGGGCTGTTCTGAGCTGGTTTTAGGGTATTTTTAGGATATTTTTGGTGTGGTTTTGGGGCACCTTGTGCCGCTGGTGGCCCCCGAAGGCCATGGGGCTGTTCTGAGCTGGTTTTAGGGTATTTTTGGGGTATTTTTGGGGTGGTTTTGGGGCACCTTGTGGCGCTGGTGGCCCCCGAAGGCGATCCTGCGCGCGTCCTCGACGTTGTCGCAGACCAGGGCGTTGCCGCACGCGAACTGCAGCGCCTTCTTGATGTGGGGGGGCTCGTAGCGAATCACATCGATCACCAGCTTGGCCCCCCGCAGCTCCCGCAGCTTCTCGTCCGTGGGCTTCACCTGAAACCCCGAAAATCGGGGTGAAAAACACCAAAAATGGGGTTAAACTTCATCTCACAGCTTCCTGTACATGGGTTTCATCTGAAATCCCAAAAATTGGGGTGAAAAACCCCAAAAATGGGGTTAAAACCCACCCCTGCAGTTCCCGCAGCTTCTCATCTGTGGGTTTTACCTAAAATCCCAAAAATTGGGGTGAAAAACCCCAAAAAATGGGGTTAAACTTCATCTCACAGCTTCCTGTACATGGGTTTCACCTGAAATCCCAAAAATTGCGGTGAAAAGCCCCAAAAAATGGGGTTAAACCTCATCTCACAGCTTCCTGTACATGGGTTTCACCTAAAATCCCAAAAATTGGGGTGAAAAACCCCAAAATGGGCACCCAAACCAACCCCAAACCCCAGCTTGGCCCCACGCAGCTCCCGCAGCTTCTCGTCCGTGGGTTTTACCTGAAATCCCAAAAACTGGGGTGAAAAACCCCAAAAATGGGGTTAAACCTCACCCCTGCAGCTTCTTGCCTATTGGTTTTACATAAATCCCAAAAATTGGGGTGAAAAACCCCAAAAATGGAGTTAAAACCACTCCTGCAGCTCCCGCAGCTTCTCATCTGTGGGTTTTACATAAAATCCCAAAAATTGGGGTGAAAAACCCCAACAATGGGGTTCAAACCAACCCTGCAACTCCTGCAGCTTCTCATCTGTGGGTTTCACCTGAAATCCCAAAAATTGGGGTGAAAAACCCCCAAAATGGGGTTAAACCTCATCTCACAGCTTCCTGTACATGGGTTTCACCTGAAATCCCAAAAATTGGGGTGAAAAACCCCAAAAATGGGGTTAAACCCCAAAACCAGGGGTGAAGAACCCCAAAAACGGGGTCAAACCCCATCCCTGCAGCTCATGGTCCACCTGAAACCCCAAAAATTTGGGGCTAAAACCCCCAAAAATGGGGTCAGAGTCCTAAAGTGGAGTCAGAACCCCAAAGCCGTGGAGTTATGAACCTCAAAATGGGGACCCTGACCCCAAAACTGGTTTTAGGGTTTTCTCTGCTCCCAAAACTGGTTTTAGGGTTTTCCCTACTCCCAAAGATGCTTTTAGTGTTTTCTCTGCTCCCAAAGCTGGTTTTAGGGGCCATCTCAAACCCAGTTTTAGGGTTTCTCCTGCCCTTTTGGGGTCTGACCTCGAGGCAGTCGAGGGGCAGGAAGGTCTCAGTCACCTGCTGACCCCAAACCCTGCTGTAAGGTTTCTCCTGACCCCAAACCCCCTTTTAAGGTTTTTGCTGACCCCAAACCCTGTTATAGGGTTTCTCCTGACCCTAAAGCTGGTTTTAGGGTTTTCACTGACCCCAAACCCCATTTTATGGTTTCTCCTGACCCCAAACCCGTTATAGGGTCCCACCTCGAGGCAGTCGAGGGGCAGGAAGGTCTCAGTCACCCACATCCTGCTGTGGGGTTTCTCCTGGCCCCAAACCTCACTGTAGGGTTTCTCCCGACCCTGAAGCTGCTCTGAGCATTTTCACTGCCCCCAAATCCCCTTTTAGGGTTTCTCCTGCCCTTTTAGGGTCCCACCTCGAGGCAGTCGAGGGGCAGGAAGGTCTCAGTTACCCACAGCCCACTGTAGGGTTTTTGCTGATCCCAAACCCCCTTTTAGGGTTTTTGCTGACCCCAAACCCTGTTATAGGGTCTCTCCTGACCCTAAAGCTGGTTTTAGGGTTTCTCCGACCCCAAACCTGTTATAGGGTCTGACCTCGAGGCAGTCGAGGGGTAGGAAGGTCTCAGCCACCTGCTGACCCCAAATCCCATTTTCACTGACCCCAAATCCCATTTTCACTGCCCCCAAACCTCACTGTAGGGTTTCTCCTGCCCCCAATCCCAGTTTTAGGGTTTCTCCTGCCCTTTTGGGGTCTGACCTCGAGGCAGTCGAGGGGCAGGAAGGTCTCAGTTACCCAAACCTCACTGTAGGGTTTCTCCTGATCCCAAACCCCCTTTTAGGGTTTCTCCTGCCCTTTTGGGGTCAGACCTCGAGGTAGTCGAGGGGCAGGAAGGTCTCGGGCTCCCCGCGCTGCTCCTTGATGTACTGGATGCAATCCCTGCCCGTCTTCTCCGAGTCCACGATGATGGCGTCCATGTTCTTCCCCAGCACCTTGGTCACCGCGATCTGGTACTTCTTCTGCGTGGGCTGGCACAGGTCAATGAGCCGGCCATACTGTGGGTTATAGGGTCACTTATGGGGTCAGGTGTGGGGTCAGGTGTGGGGTGTGGGGTCAGGGACATGGGGCATAGCAGGTATAGGGTCAGGGATATCAGGGTTGGGGCAGGGACACTGCAGTGGGGTTGGTTCTTCTGCGTGGGCTGGCACAGGTCAATGAGCCGGCCATACTGTGGGTTATAGGGTCACTTATGGGGTCAGGTGTGGGGTCAGGTGTGGGGTGTGGGGTCAGGGACATGGGGCATAGCAGGTATAGGGTCAGGGATATCAGGGTTGGGGCAGGGACACTGCAGTGGGGTTGGTTCTTCTGCGTGGGCTGGCACAGGTCAATGAGCCGGCCATACTGTGGGTTATAGGGTCACTTATGGGGTCAGTTATGGGGTATGGGATCAGGAAGGGGCTATAGGGTCAGGGATATCAGTTAGGGGGCAGGGACACTGCAGTGGGGTTGGTTCTTCTGCGTGGGCTGGCACAGGTCAATGAGGCGGCCATACTGCGGGTTATAGGGTCAGTCATGGGGTCAGGTATAGGGTATGGGATCAGTATTGGGGTCAGGAATGGGCTATAGGGTCAGGGGTATCAGTTATGGGTCAGAGATATCAGTTATGGGAAATCAGTTATGGGGCAGGGATATCAGTTATGGGAAATCAGTTATGGGGCAGGGATATCAGTTATGGGATATCAGTTATGGGATATCAGGGATATCAGTTATGGGATATCAGATATGGGTCAGGGATATCAGTTATGGGATATCAGTTATGGGGCAGGGATATCAGTTATGGGATATCAGTTATGGGATATCAGGGATATCAGTTATGGGATATCAGTTATGGGATATCAGGGATATCAGTTATGGGATATCAGTTATGGGATATCAGTTATGGGATATCAGGGATATCAGTTATGGGTCAGGGGTACCAGTTATGGGTCAGGGGTATCAGTTATGGGATATCAGTTATGGGATATCAGGGATATCAGTTATGGGGCAGGGACACTGCAGTGGGGTTGGTTCTTCTGCGTGGGCTGGCACAGGTCAATGAGCGGCCATACTGTGGGTTATAGGGTCACTTATGGGGTCAGTTATGGGTCAGGTGTGAGGTCAGTTATGGGGTCAGTTATGGGGTCAGTTATGGGGTCAGTTATGGGGTCAGTTATGGGGTCAGGTGTGGGGTCAGTTATGGGGTCAGTTATGGGTCAGTTATGGGTCAGTTATGGGTCAGTTATGGGTCAGTTATGGGGTCAGTTATGGGGTCAGTTATGGGTCAGTTATGGGGTCAGTTATGGGGTCAGTTATGGGGTCAGTTATGGGGTCAGTTATGGGGTCAGTTATGGGTCAGTTATGGGGTCAGTTATGGGGTCAGGTGTGGGGTCAGGTGTGGGGTCAGTTATGGGTCAGGTGTGGGGTTTAGGGTCAGGTTTTAGTACAGTTTTGGGTCAGTTTTTGGTGCAGTTTAGGGTCAGTTTTTGGTGCAGTTTCTGGGGTGTTTATGGTCAGTTTTGGGGTACATTTCAGGGTGTTTTGGGTCAGGTTTTGGGGTGTTTTTGGTCAGTTTATGGTGCAGTTTCTGGGGGTATTTTGTGTCAGCTTTTGGGGTGTTTAGGGTCAGTTTTGGGGGAGTTTAGGGCTGTTTCTGGGGGTATTTTGGGTCAGTTTTTGGGGTGTTTTTGGTCAGTTTTTGGTGCAGTTTCTGGGGGTATTTTGGGTCAGTTTTTGGTGTGTTCAGGCTCAGTTTACGGTGCAGTTTCTGGGGGTATTTTGGGTCAGTTTTCGGGATGTTTAGGGTCAGTTTTTGGTGCAGTTTCTGGGGGTATTTTGGGTCAGTTTTTGGGGTGTTTTTGGTCAGTTTTTGGTGCAGTTTCTGGGGGTATTTTGGGTCAGCTTTCGGGGTGTTCAGGGTCAGTTCCTGGGGTATTTTTGGTCCCTCTGGGGTCTCTGCTCACCACGGAGCCGGGGTAGAGGCGTTTGATGCTGTCCATGATCTCGGCCTTGCGCTGCTGCCGGCTGCTCTCCTGGCGGTCGATGCGCGCGTCCCCGAGCTGCTCCATCACCTGGTTCAGCTCCTTGTTGATCTCGTCGATGCGGCGCTTGGCCAGCTCCACCTCCTCGGTCAGCTCGCCCTCCAGGCGCTTCTGCTCCTCCAGGGACTGCCTGGGGGCAGAAATGGGGGTTTGGGGGTGAGAAAAGGGGGTTTGGGGTCATTTTGGGGGGTTTGGGGGGCTGATCCTACAGCTTTGAGGTGTTTCAGCTCCTCCAGGGACTGTCTGGGGGCAGAAATGGGGGTTTGGGGTCATTTTGGGGGGTTTGGGGGGCTGATCCTACAGCCTTGAGGTGTTTCAGCTCCTCCAGGGATTGTCTGGGGGGAGAAATGGGGGTTTGGGGGTGAGAAAAGGGCGTTTGGGGTCATTTTGGGGGGTTTGGGGGGCTGATCCTGCACCCTTTGAGGTACTTCGGCTCCTCCAGGGACTGCCTGGGGGGAGAAATGGGGGTTTGGGGGTGAGAAAATGGGGAGAAATGGGGGTTTGGGGGTGAGAAATGGAGATTTGGGGTCATTTTGGGGGATTTGGGGGCTGATACTACAGCTTTGAGGCGCTTCTGTTCCTCCAGGGACTGTATGGGGGGAGAAAATGGGGGTTTGGGGTCATTTTGGGGGGTTTGGGGTCATTTTTGAGGGTTTGGAGGGCTGATCCTGCACCCTCCAGGCGCTTCTGCTCCTCCAGGGACTGCCTGGGGGGAGAAATGGAGATTTGGGGTCATTTTGGGGGGTTTGGGGTCATTTTGGGGGGTTTGGGGGGCTGATCCTACAGCCTTGAGGCGCTTCGGCTCCTCCAGGGACTGCCTGGGGGGAGAAATGGGGGTTTGGGGGTGAGAAAAGGGGGAGAAATGGGGGTTTGGGGGAAAAAAAAGGGCGTTTGGGGTCATTTTGGGGGGTTTGGGGGCTGATCCTGCACCCTTTGAGGCGCTTCTGCTCCTCCAGGGATTGTCTGGGGGCAGAAATGGGGGTTTGGGGGTGAGAAAGGGGGAGAAATGGGGGTTTGGGGGTGAGTAAAGGGGGTTTGGGGGTGAGTAAAGGGGGTTTGGGGTGAGAAAAGGGGGACTGGGGGGGAGAAAGGGGGTTTGGGGTGAGAAAAGGGGGTTTGGGGTGAGAAATGGGGATTTGGGGGGGAGAAAGGGGGGACTGGGGGGCAGAAAGGGGGTTTGGGGGACTCTGGGGGGTTTGGGGGTGAGAAAAGGGGATATGGGGGGAGAAAGGGTGAGAAATGGGGATTTGGGGGGGAGAAAGGGGGATTTGGGGGGGAGAAAGGGGGTTTGGGGGGGAGAAAAGGGGGTTTGGGGGACTCTGGGGGGTTTGGGGCACTCTGGGGGGTTTGGGGGGCAGATCTGTCACCCTCTGACAGCAATGGGGACGTGGGGATGACCTGGGGACACTCCAACCCCCCTTGGGGACACTCTGGCCCCCCTAGGGACACCTGGGGACACTTTGGGGACACCTTGGTGACACTCCAACCCCCCTGAGGACACTCCAACCCCCTTGGGGACACCTTGGGGACACTGCAGCCCTCTTTGGTCACACTCCAGCCCCCCTGGTGACACCCTGGTGACACTCCAACCCCCTGGGGACACACCAAACCCCCTGGTGACACTCCAAACCCCCTTGGGGACACTTTGGGGACAATCCAACCCCCCTGGGGACACTCCAACCCCCTGTGGGGACACTCCAAACCCCCTTGGGGACACTTTGGGGACAATCCAAACCCCCTGGGGACACCCTGGTGACACTCCAACCCCCTGTGGGGACACTCCAGCCCCCTTGGGGACACTCTGAGGACACTCCAGCCCCCCTGGTGACACCTTGGGGACACTCCAACTCCTCTGGGGACACTGCAGGCCCCCTTGGGGACACTCCAGCCCCCCTGGTGACACCTTGGGGACACTGCAGCCCCCTTGGGGACACTCCAGCCCCCTTGGGGACACCTTGAGGACACTGCAACCCTCTTGGGGACACTCTGAGGACACTCCAGCCCCCGCTGGTGACACCTTGGGGACACTCCAACTCCTCTGGGGACACTGCAGGCCCCCATGGTGACATTCCAGGCCCCCTTGGGGACACCCTGGGGACACTCCAACCCCCCTGGGGACACCCTGGGGCACTGCAGCCCCCCTGGTGACACCTTGGTGACACTTCAGCCCCTTGGGGACACCTTGGGGACACTCCAACCCCCCTGGGGACACCCTGGGGACACCCTGGGGACAGTGGCGCACTTGCTGGTGGCGATGTACTCCTCGAGCTTCTCGATGCGTTTCTGGTTCTCCTCGATCTCCCTCAGCTTCTGCTTGATCTTGGCCTGGGGACACGGGGACAGAGGGGACAGGTGAGGGGACAGGTGAGCTCAGGTGTGCCCAGGGGACACCTTGGGGACAGTTTGGGGACAGTCTGGGTCTCACCTCGGTCTCCACCTTCTTCCTCTCCTCCAGGTCCAGCCGGTCCTGGTCGGCTTTCTGGTCGCGGTTGAACTTCTCGAGCTCCTGGGCCAGCGTGGCCGCGCGCTTGCTGGCCTCCTCCTTCAGGCGGTGGTACTTCTTCACCTGGGGACACGGGGACACGGGGACATTGGGGACACTGGGGACATTGGGGACACTGGGGACACCTGGGGACCATGCACTTGCTGGCCTCCTCCTTCAGGCGGTGGTACTTCTTCACCTGGGGACACAGGGACACAGGGACATTGGGGACACCTGGGGACATTGGGGACACCTGCTGGCCTCCTCCTTCAGGTGGTGGTACTTCTTCACCTGGGGACATGGGGACACGGGGACATTGGGGACATTGGGGACATTGGGGACACCTGGGGACACGGGGACATTGGGGACACCTGGGGACATTGGGGACACCTGGGGTCAGGGCACCTGCTGGCCTCCTCCTTCAGGCAGTGGTACTTCTTCAACTGGGGACATTGGGGACATTGGGGACACCTGGGGGACACCTGGGGACATTGGGGACACCTGGGGGGCACCTGGGGTCAGGGCACCTGCTGGCCTCCTCCTTCAAACGGTGGTACCTCTTCACCTGGGGACATTGGGGACACCTGGGGGACACCTGGGGGTCAGGGGACATGGGGGGACATGGGGACACCTGGGGTCAGGGCACCTGCTGGCCTCCTCCTTCAGCCGGTGGTACTTCTTCACCTGGGGACATGGGGACACCTGGGGGTCAGGGGACATGGGGGGACACCTGGGGGCAACCTGGGGTCACCACACCTGGGGGACACGGGGACAATCTGGGGGTTAGAGAACCTGGGGGACATGGGGACAACCTGGGGTCAGGGCACCTGGGGGACACCTGGGGGTCAGCACACCTGGGGGGACATGGGGACATCTGGGGGGGGTCAGAGAAACTGGGGGACACCTGGGGGACACCTGGAAGACCTTCCCAAACTCCACAGGGTCACCCCACACCTGGTTCTCCTCCTTTCTGTGCCTCTGGTTCTCCTCCATCCCTCCCAAACCCCACCTGTCCCACCACACCTGGTTCTCCTCCAGGCTCAGGTCCCTCCCAAACCCCACCTGTCCCACCACACCTGGTTCTCCTCCAAGGTGAGGGCCCTCTCCTGTAGCTCTGGTTCTCCTCCATCCATCCCAAACCCCAGATCCACCTCTCCTTCTCCTCCACCCATTCCAAATCCCATGGGATCACCCCACACCTGGTTCTCCTCCATGGTCAGGTTCCTCCTGTGTCTCTGGCTCTCCTCCATCCCTCCCAAACCCCCAAATCCCACCTGGCCCAGGTCTCCTTCTCCTCCATCCCTCCCAAACCCCACGTGTCCCACCACACCTGGTTCTCCTCCAGGCTCAGGTCCCTCCTGTGCCTCTGGTTCTCCTCCATCCATCCCAAAGCCCCAAACCCCACCTGTCCCACCACACCTGGTTCTCCTCCAGGGTCAGGTCTCTCCCAAACCCCACCAGTCCCACCACACCTGCTTCTCCTCCATGATCAGGTTCCTCCCGTATCTCTGGTTCTCCTCCATCCCTCCCAAACCCCCAAACCCCACCTGTCCCACCACCACACCTGGTTCTCCTCCATGGTCAGGTTCCTCCTGTGTCTCTGGCTCTCCTCCATGCCTCCCAAACCCCACCTGTCCCACCACACCTGGTTCTCCTCCATGATCAGGTTCCTCCTGTATCTCTGGTTCTCCTCCATCCATCCCAAACCCCCAAACCCCACCAGTCCCAGCACACCTGGTTCTCCTCCAGGGTGAGGTCTCTCCCCTGCCTCTGGCTCTCCTCCATGCCTCCCAAACCCCACGTGTCCCAGCACACCTGGTTCTCCTCCAGGGTGAGGTCTCTCCCAAAGCCCCAGACCCCACCTGTCCCACCACCACACCTGGTTCTCCTCCAGGGTCAGGTCCCTGCCCTGGCTCTGGCTCTCCTCCTCCATGCGTTCCTCGAACTCCTGCCTGGACTTCTCCACGCTCAGCATCTCCTTCTCCAGCTCGTCCATGTCGGCCTTGCGTTTCTTGTACTGCTTCTGGGCGTTCTGCAGGGACTTCCTGGCGGCCTCCAGCTTCTTGATCTTGTGCGAGGTGTTCTCCTTGGCCTTGATGTACTGGGGCCGCTTCTGGTTCAGCTCCGAGTCCTTCTCCCTGAGGAGGAGAACCTCAGGTGGGTTTGGGGCTGGTTTGGGGTCAGGGCCTGGTTTGGGGTCTGGGTCTGGTTTGGGGTCAGGGCCTGGTTTGGGTTTGGGTCTGGTTTGGGTCTGGGTCTGGTTTGGGGTCTGGGCCTGGTTTGGGGTCTGGGTCTGGTTTGGGGTCAGGGCCTGGTTTGGGGTCTGGGCCCGGTTTGGGGTTTGGGCCTGGTTTGGGGTCAGGGCCTGGTTTGGGTTTGGGCCTGGTTTGGGTTTGGGTCTGGTTTGGGTCTGGGCCTGGTTTGGGGTCTGGGCCTGGTTTGGGGTCTGGGCCTGGTTTGGGGTCAGGGCCTGGTTTGGGGTCAGGGCCTGGTTTGGGGTCAGGGCCTGCTTTGGGGTTTGGGCCTGGTTTAGGGTTTGGGCCTGGTTTGGGGTCAGGGCCTGGTTTGGGGTCAGGGCCTGGTTTGGGGTTTGGGCCCGGTTTGGGGTTTGGGCCTGGTTTGGGCCTGGTTTAGGGTTTGGGCCTGGTTTAGGGTTTGGGCCTGGTTTGGGGGTTTGGGCCTGGTTTAGGGTTTGGGCCTGGTTTAGGGTTTGGGCCTAAAAAAAACTGGGATTGTCCAAGATCTGGAGTGCCCTGCTCTGTGAAGGTGTCCCTGTATATGGAAGCAGAATTTAAACCTGGTTTTTAAACATTCCAACCCAAACCATTCCAAGGTTTTGGAGCCCCTCTGCCATGGAGACAGGCTGGGATTGTCCAAGATTTGGAAAACTGGAATTGCCCAAGATTTGGAAAGCTGGGATTGTGCAAGATTTGCAATCCCCTGATCTGGGAAAGTGTCCCTGCCCATGGAACCTGTATGAGAATTTAAACCTGGTTTTTAAACATTCCAACCCAAACCATTCCAAGGTTTTGGAGCCCCTCTGCCACAGAGACAGGCTAGGGTTGTCCAAGATTTGGAAAACTGGAATTGCCCAAGATTACAAAGCTGGGGTTGTCCAAGATTTGGAAAACTGGAATTGTCCGAGATTACAAAGCTGGGGTTGTCCAAGATTTGGAAAACTGGAATTGTCCAAGATTACAAAGCTGGGGTTGTCCAAGATTTGGAAAACTGGAATTGCCCAAGATTACAAAGCTGGGGTTGCCAAGATTTGGAACCACCTGATTTATGAAGTTGCTCCTGCCCGCGGAACCAGAACTTAAACACGATTTTTAAACATTCCAACCCCAACCATTCCAGTTTCTGCCATTTCCACCCCAAACCCCCAAGGCCTCTCACTTGATCTCCTTCTCGATCTGCTGCTGCTCCCTCATCATCTTGCCCAGCTCCTTCTTGCGGTCCTTGAGCTCGTCCTCCACCCTGTCCATCCTCTTCTTGTCCTTGTCGATCTCGCGGTTCTTCAGCCCCAGCTCCTTGTTGAGCTTCTCGATCTCGGCCTCGTTGTGGAACAGCTTGAAGAGCTGGAGCTGCACCTGCGCCCGAACCACCTCGTCCTTGAGCCGCTGGTACCGGTCAGCCTGGGGAAAGGGGACAGGCCTGGGTTAGACCCGGGACAGGCCTGGGTTACACCTGGGACAGGCCTGGGGAAAGGGGACAGGCCTGGGTTACACCTGGGACAGGCCTGGGTTACACCTGGGACAGGCCTGGGTTACACCTGGGACAGGCCTGGGTTTACACCTGGGACAGGCCTGGGTTAGACCCGGGACAGGCCTGGGTTACACCTGGGTTAGACCTGGGACAGGCCTGGGTTACACCTGGGACAGGCCTGGGTTAGACCCGGGACAGGCCTGGGGAAAGGGGACAGGCCTGGGTTACACCTGGGTTAGACCTGGGACAGGCCTGGGTTACACCCGGGACAGGCCTGGGTTACACCTGGGACAGGCCTGGGTTACACCTGGGACAGGCCTGGGTTACACCTGGGACAGGCCTGGGTTTACACCTGGGACAGGCCTGGGTTTACACCTGGGACAGGCCTGGGTTACACCTGGGACAGGCCTGGGTTACACCTGGGTTAGACCCGGGACAGGCCTGGGTTACACCTGGGACAGGCCTGGGTTAGACCCGGGACAGGCCTGGGTTACACCTGGGACAGGCCTGGGTTACACCTGGGTTAGACCTGGGACAGGGCTGGGTTTACACCTGGGACAGGCCTGGGTTACACCTGGGTTACACCTGGGACAGGCCTGGGTTAGACCCGGGACAGGCCTGGGTTACACCTGGGACAGGCCTGGGTTACACCTGGGTTACACCTGGGACAGGCCTGGGTTTACACCTGGGACAGGCCTGGGTTTACACCTGGGACAGGCCTGGGTTACACCTGGGACAGGCCTGGGTTACACCTGGGTTAGACCTGGGACAGGGCTGGGTTACACCTGGGACAGGCCTGGCTTGGCTCAGGGGCTGCTCAGAGCTGGGCCTAGGCCTGGTTCTGGCCAGGAGCTGCTCAAAGCTGGGCTTTGGGCTGGGTCTAGGTCTGGCTCTGGTCAGAAGCTTCTCGGGCCCAGGACTTGGGCCTGGCTCTGCTCAGGAGCTTCTTAAACCTGGGCCTGGTTCTGGCTGGTACCGGTCAGCCTGGGGGAAAATGGGGGTGAGAGAGGGGATTGGGGGTTAGGACTGGGTCTGGCCAGGAGCTGCTCAAAGCTGGGCCTGGCTCTGCTCAGGAGATGCTCAAAGATGGGATTAGGGTGGGATTGACCTGGGTGGGATTGGCCTGGGTCTGGCCAGGATCTGCTCAAAACTGGGATTAGGGGTGGGATTGGCCTGGTTCTGGCCAGGAGCTGCTCAAAACTGGACCTGGTTCTGCTCAGGAGCTTCTTAAACCTGGGCCTGGTTCTGCTCAGGAGCTGCTCAAAACTGGGATTAGGGTGGGATTGGCCTGGGTGGGATTGGCCTGGGTCTGGCCAGGATCTGCTCAAAAGTGGGATTAGGGTGGGATTGGCCTGGGTCTGCTCAGGATCTGCTCAAAGCTGGCCCTGGTTCTGGCCAGGATCTGCTCAAAGCTGGGATTAGGGTGGGATTGGCCTGGGTCTGGCCAGGAGCTGCTCAAAGCTGGGATTAGGGTGGGATTGGCCTGGGTGGGATTGGCCTGGGTCTGCTCAGGAGCTGCTCAAAGCTGGACCTGGTTCTGCTCAGGAGCTTCTTAAACCTGGGCCTGGTTCTGCTCAGAATTTTCCCCAAAATTCCAAGCATTTCCAAACCCCCCTTTCCTCAGGGTTCTGAGCTTTCCCAAACCCTTTTTGCCCAGAAATCCAAACCTTCCCAAAACCCCATTTTCCCAAGAATTCTCAGCTTTACCAAATCCCATTTTCCCCACCACTCTGAGCATACCCAAAACCCTTTTTCCTGTGAATCCAAGTATTCCTAAAACCTCGTTTTTCCTGAGAATTCCCAACCTTCTCAAACCCCATTTTTCTCAGAATTCTGAGCATTCCCAAACTCTTTTTTCCTGTGAATCCAATCATTCCCCAACATGAATTTCCTGTGAATCCAACCATTCCGAAACATGATTTTCCTGTGAATGTAACCATTTTTTTTTCTCCTGTGAATCCAACCATTCCCAAACCCTTTTATCCCTGAATCCAACCATTCCCAAACTCTTTTCTCCTGTGAATCCAAGTATTCCTAAAACCCCTTTTTTCCTGAGAATTCCCAGCCTTCTCAAACCCCATTTTTCCCAGAATTCTGAGCATTCTCAAAACTCTTTTTCCCAGGAATCCAAACATTCCCAAAATCCCTTTTTCCTGGAACTCCAATCATTCCCAAACCTCATTTTCCCCAGAATTCCAAACCTCCCCAAAGCCCTTTTTTTTTTTTTTTCCCCAGGACCTCAACCATTCCCAAACCCTTTTTCCCCCTGAATCCAACCATTCCCAAGCCCCATTTTCCCAGATCTCCAAACCTTCCCAAACCCCATTTTTTCCCAAGAATTCCCAGCCTTCCCAAACCCCATTTTCCCAGGATTCTGAGCATTCCCAAAACCCTTTTTTCCCCAAAACTCCAAGCATTCCCAAAGCCCTTTTTTTTTCCCCAGGAATTCCCAGCATTCCCAAACCCCATTTTCCCCAGGATTGCAAGCATTCCCAAACCCTTTTTCCCTGTGAATCCAACCATTCCCAAAACCCTTTTTTCCTTGAACTGTCAACCTTCCCAAACCCCTTTCCCCAAAATCCCAAACCTTCCCCAAATCCCATTTTCCCAAGAATTCTCAGCCTTCCCAAATCCCTTTTTTCTCCAGATTCCAGACCTCCCCAAACCCTTTTTCCCAGGATTCAAATTGTTCCCAAAATCTGCTTTTCCCCAGAATTCCCAGCCTTCCAAAACCTCATTTTTCCCAGGATTCTGAGCAATCCCCAAACCCTTTTTTCCTGTGAATCCAACCATTCCCAAACCTTGTTTTCCCCAGAATTCTGATCCCTCCCAACCCCCTCTATTCCCAGGATCCTGAGCATTCCCAAACCCCTCTTTTCACAGGATTCCAACTGCTCCCAAAATCTTCTTTTCCCCAGAATTCCCAGCCTTCCAAAACCTCATTTTCCCCAGGATTCCGATCATTCCCAAAACTCTTTTTTCCTGTGAATTCAACCATTCCCAAACATGATTTTCCTGTGAATCCAACCATTCCCAAAACCCTTTTCCTTGAACTCTGAGCATCCCCAAAACCTTCTTTCCCAAAACCCTTTATTCCCAAAATTCCCAGCCTTCCCAAACCCCTCTTTTCCTGGGATTTCCAAGCAATGCTAAACTTCTCCTTCCCCAGGATTCCAATTGTTCCCCAAACCCTTTTCCCCAGAATTCCCAGCCTTCCCAAACCCCTTTTTTCTCAGGACTTCAAGCATTCCCCAAACTCTTTTTTTCCTGTGAATCCAACCATTCCCAAAGCCTTTTATCCCTGAATCCAACCATTCCCCAAACATGATTTTCCTGTGAATCCAACCACTCCCAAACTCTTTTCTCCTGTGAATCCAACCATTCCCCAAACACAATTTTCCTGTGAATCCAACCATTCCCAAACCCTTTCTTCCTGTGAATACAACCATTCCCAAACACGATTTTCCTGTGAACCCAACCATTCCCCAAACTCTTTACTCCTGTGAATCCAACCATTCCCAAAACCTTTTTTCCTGTGAACCCAACCATTCCCAAACCCTTTTATCCCTGAATCCAACCATTCCCCAAACATGATTTTCCTGTGAATCCAACCATTCCCAAACCCTTTTATCCCTGAATCCAACCATTCTCAAACACTATTTTCCCTGAATCCAACCATTCCCAAACCCATATTTCCCTGAATCCAACCATTCCCAACACAATTTTCCTGTGAATCCAACCACTCCCAAACCCTTTTTTCCTGTGAATTCAACCATTTCCCAAACTCTTTTTTCCTGTGAATCCAAACATTCCCCAAACATGAATTTCCTGTGAATCCAACCACTCCCCAAACACAATTTTCCTGTAAATCCAACCATTCCCAACTCTTTTTTCCTGTGAATCCAACCATTCCCAACACGATTTTCCTGTGAATCCAACCATTCCCAAACCCTTTTTTCCCTGAATCCAACCATTCCCAACACGACTTTCCTGTGAATCCAACCATTGCCAAACTCTTTTCTCCTGTGAATCCAATCATTCCCCAACATGAATTTCCTGTGAATCCAACCATTCCGAAACATTATTTTCCTGTGAATGTAACCATTTTTTTTCCTGTGAATCCAACCATTTCCAAACCCTTTTTTCCTGTGAATCCAACCATTCCCAACCCCATTTTTCCCCAAAATCCCCTCCTTCCCCACCTCCTCCTTCTCCTGCTTGGCCTCCTTGCGCTCGGCCGCGATGTTTTTCTTGCGGTGATAATTGAACTGCGTGTCCTCCTCGGCCTTGACCATCTCCTTCTTGCGCTTGTCGTACTCGGGGGCGAGTTCCCCCGAGCGGCTGATCTCCTCAAAGAGAGCTGTACGCTCCTTGGGGTTCTTCATGGCGATGGACTCCACTGCTCCCTGCAGAAACAGGGCAAAAATGGTCCTAAATCCCCTTGGAAATGGTCCTAAATCCCCTCATTCCTGTGAGGGATCCCTGAATCCCTGGGGATCTCCTCAAACAGGGCCCTGCGCTCCTTGGGGTTCCTCATGGCGATGGACTCCACTGCTCCCTGCAGAAACAGGGCAAAAATGGTCCTAAATCCCCTTGGAAGTGTTCCTAAATCCCCTTGGAAACGGTCCTAAATCCCTTATTCCTGTGAGGGATCCTTAAATTCCAAAGGGGATCAGAAATCCCTGGGGATCTCCTCAAACAGGGCCCTGCGCTCCTTGGGGTTCCTCATGGTGATGGACTCCACTGCACCCTGAAAAAAACAGGGCAAAAATGGTCCTAAATCCCCTTGGAAATGGTCCTAAATCCCTTTGGAAATGGTCCTAAATCCCTTTGGAAATGGTCCTAAATCCCCTCATTCCTGTGAGGGATCCCTAAATCCCAAAAGGGAATCAGAAATCCCTGGGGATCTCCTCAAACAGGGCCCTGCGCTCCTTGGGGTTCCTCATGGCAATGGACTCCACTGCTCCCTGCAGAAACAGGGCAAAAATGGTCCTAAATCCCCTTGGAAATGGTCCTAAATCCCTTTAGAAATGGTCCTAAATCCCCTAATTCCTGTGAGGGATCCCTAAATCCTAAAAGGGAATCAGAAATCCCCGGGGATCTCCTCAAACAGGGCCCTGCGCTCCTTGGGGTTCCTCATGGCAATGGACTCCACTGCTCCCCGAAAAACGGGGTGAGAAATGGTCCTAAATCCCCTTGGAAACGGTCCTAAATCCCTGAAAATGATCCCTAAATCCTGTCAGAGAGGTTCCTAAATCCCTGCAGGGTCAGGGAAATCCTAAATCATAACAGGGATCCCTGAATCCCTGAGGATCTCCTCAAACAGGGCCCTGCGCTCCTCAGGGTTCCTCATGGCGATGGACTCCACTGCTCCCTGAAAAACGGGGTGAGAAGTGGTCCTAAATCCACTTGGAAATGTTCCTAAATCCCTTTGGAAATGGTCCTAAATCCCCTAATTCCTGTGAGGGATCCCTAAATCCTAAAAGGGAATCAGAAATTCCTGGGAATCTCCTCAAACAGGGCCCTGCGCTCCTTGGGGTTCCTCATGGCGATGGACTCCACTGCTCCCTGCAGAAACAGGGCAAAAATGGTCCTAAATCCCCTTGGAAATGTTCCTAAATCCCTTTGGAAACGGCCCTAAACCCCTGAGAATGAGCCCAAAATCCCTGCAGGGTCAGGGGTTCCTGAATCCCTGAGATGGGTCCCTGAATCCCTGGGGATCTCCTCAAACAGGGCCCTGCGCTCCTTGGGGCTCCTCACGGCGATGTCATGGAAAAACGAGTCAGAGAGCCCCTAAATCCCACAGGCTGTCCCCAAATCCTCACAGGAGAGTTGCTAAATCCCCAAATCCTCACAGGAGAGTCCCTAAATCCCCAAATCCTGAGAGGAGAGTTCCCAAATCCCCAAACCCTCACAGGAGAGTCCCTAAATCCCCAAATCCTGACAGGAGGGTTCCCAAATCCCCAAATCCTGACAGGAGGGTTCCCAAATCCCCAAATCCTCACAGGAGAGTTCCCAAATCCCCAAATCCTCACAGGAGAGTTCCTAAATCCCCAAATCCTGACAGGAGAGTTCCTAAACCCCCAAATCCTCACAGGAGAGTTCCTAAACCCCCAAATCCTCACAGGAGAGTTCCTAAACCCCCAAATCCTCACAGGAGAGTTCCCAAATCCCCAAATCCTCACAGGAGAGTTCCCAAATCCCCAAATCCTCACAGGAGAGTTCCCAAATCCCCAAATCCTCACAGGAGAGTCCCTAAATCCCCAAATCCTCACAGGAGAGTTCCCAAATCCCCAAATCCTCACAGGAGAGTTCCTAAACCCCCAAATCCTCACAGGAGAGTCCCTAAATCCCCAAATCCTCACAGGAGAGTTCCCAAATCCCCTCAGGGGGGTCCTAAATCCCCTCAGGGAGTTCCTAAATCCTTGGGGGAGGTTCCTAAATCCCCTCAGGAGGTCCCTAAACCCTCTCAGGGGGTTCCTAATTCCCCTCAGGGGGTTCCTAAATCCTTGGGGGAGTTTGGGGGATCCCTGTGGGGAGGGAGAAATTGGGGAGACCCCCCCCAAATCCACACGGGGGTCTGGGGTCTCCCTCAGGGCAGATCCCCTCCCTCATCGCCCTGGGGTCCTTTGTGGGGTCAGGGGGGTCCTAAATCCCCTCAGGAGGTCCCTAAACCCTCTCAGGGGGTTTCTAAATCCTCGTGGAGGGTCCCCAAATCCTTTGGGAAGTTTGGGGGGTCCCTGTGGGGAGGAGAAATTGGGGAGACCCCCCCCAAATCCACACGAGGGTCTGGGGTCTCCCTCAGGGCAGATCCCCTCCCTCATTGCCCTGGGGTCCTTTATGGGATCAGGGGGTTCCTAAATCCCCTCAGGGGGTCCCTAAATCCCATGGGGGGGATCCTAAATCCTCATGGAGGGTCCCCAAATCCTTGGGGGAGTTTGGGGGATCCTTTTGGGGTGTAGGAATTGGGGAGACCCCCCCCAAATCCACACGGGGGTCTGGGGTCTCCCTCAGGGCAGATCCCCTCCCTCATCGCTTTGAGATCCTATATGGGATCAGGGGGGTCCTAAATCCCCTCAGGGGGTCCCTAAATCCCATGGGGGGGGGGTTCCTAAATCCTCGTGGAGGGTCCCCAAATCCTTTGGGGAGTTTGGGGGATCCCTGTGGGGAGGGAGAACTGGGGAGACCCCCCCCAAATCCACACGAGGGTCTGGGGTCTCCCTCAGGGCAGATCCCCTCCCTCATCGCCCTGGGGTCCTTTATGGGGTCAAGGGGCTCCTAAATCCCATGGGGGGTTCCTAAATCCCCTCAGGGGGTCCCCAAATTCTCATGGGGGGTTCCCAAATCCCCACAGTGCCCTGGGGATCCCTTTGGGGTGTGGCAATTGGGGAGACCCCCCCAAATCCACACGGGGGTCTGGGGTCTCCCTCAGGGCAGATCCCCTCCCTCATCACCTTGGGGTCCTTTGTGGGGTCAGGGGGGGTCCTAAATCCCCTCAGGGGGTCCCTAAATCCCCTCATGGAGGGTCCCCAAATCCTTGGGGGATCCCTTTGGGGTGGGAAAATGACGGAAATCCCCCCAAAACCCATCCAGGGGACTCCCCAGCTCCTGTGAGCACAAAAACCTCCCCGAAAAACCCCAAAACACCCTCAAAACCCCCAAAACTGCCCCCCCCCCCCCAAAAAAAAAAAAAAAACAAAAACCCCAAAATTGACCCCAAAAAGGCTCCTAAATGCCCTAAGAGGCTCCCGGGGCCCCTCGGCACCTGGAAGACGAGGAAGTTCCTGGCCTTGATGAGGATGCCGAGCTTCTCCAGCTCCTCGCTGTACTCGCTCAGCTGCACCACGCGGTTGTTGATCTTGTACTCCGAGGAGCTGCCTGGGGGCGGCACGGGGGGCTCAGGGGGAGCCCCAAAACCCTGAACACCCCTAAAGGGCACCCCCAAACCCTGAACACCCCTAAAGGGCACCCACAAACCCTGAACACACCAAAAGGGCCCCCAAAACCCTGAACACCCCTAAAGGGCACCCCCAAACCCTGAACACCCCTAAAGGGCCCCCAAAACTCTGAACACCCCAAAAGGGCACCCCCAAACCCTGAACACCCCTAAAGGGCACCCCAAAACCCTGAACACCCCAAAAGGGCACCCAAAACTCTGAACACCCCAAAAGGGCCCCCAAAACCCTGAACACCCCAAAAGGGCACCCAAAACTCTGAACACCCCAAAAGGGCACCCAAAACTCTGAACACACCAAAAGGGCACCCCCAAACCCTGAACACCCCTAAAGGGCACCCCCAAACCCTGAACGCACCAAAAGGGCACCCCCAAACCCTGAACACACCAAAAGGGCACCCCCAAACCCTGAACACCCCTAAAGGGCACCCCCAAACCCTGAACACCCCTAAAGGGCACCCCCAAACCCTGAACACCCCTAAAGGGCACCCCCAAACCCTGAACACACCAAAAGGGCCCCCCAAAACCCTGAACACCCCTAAAGGGCACCCCAAACCCTGAACACCCCTAAAGGGCACCCCAAAACCCTGAACACACCAAAAGGGCCCCCCAAAACTCTGAACACCCCTAAAGGGCACCCCAAACCCTGAACACCCCTAAAGGGCCCCCAAAACTCTGAACACCCCAAAAGGGCACCCACAAACCCTGAACACACCAAAAGGGCACCCACAAACCCTGAACACCCCTAAAGGGCACCCACAAACCCTGAACACACCAAAAGGGCCCCCCAAACCCTGAACACCCCAAAAGGGCACCCCAAAACCCTGAACACCCCTAAAGGGCACCCCCAAACCCTGAACACACCAAAAGGGCACCCAAAACCCTGAACACCCCTAAAGGGCACCCCCAAACCCTGAACACCCCAAAAGGGCACCCAAAACTCTGAACACCCCTAAAGGGCACCCACAAACCCTGAACACACCAAAGTGTGTCCCAAACCCCAAACAACCAAAAAATGTGTCCCCAAACCCTGAACACCCAAAAAGGGCCCCCCCAAACCCTGAACAACCCAAAAGGGCACCCACAAACCCTGAACACGCCAAAATGTGTCCCCCAAATCATAAACACCCCAAAATGTGTCCCCCACACCCTAAACACCCCAAAAGGGGTCACCCCAAACCCTGAACCCCCCAAAAGGGCCCCCCCAAACCCTGAACAACCCAAAATGTGTCCTGTAGACCCCAAACACCCCAAAATGTGTCCCTAAACACCCCAAAATGTGTCCCAAACCCCAAACAACCCAAAAATGTGTCCCCAAACCCTGAACACACCATAAGGGCCCCCCAAACCCTGAACACCCCAAAAGGGCCCCCCCAAACCCTGAACACGCCAAAATGTGTCCCCCAAATCATAAACACCCCAAAATGTGTCCCCAAACACCCCAAAAATGTGTCCTATAAACCCCAAAATGTGTCCCACAAACCCTGAACACCCCAAAAGGGGTCACCCCAAGCCCTGAACACCCCAAAATGTGTCCCAAACAACCCAAAACTGTGCCTCCCAAATCATAAACACCCCTAAATGTGTCCCCCAAACCCTGAACACCCCAAAATGTGTCCCCAAACCCTGAACACCCCAAAAGGGGTCACCCCAAACCTTGAACACCCCAATATGTGTCCCAAACAACCCAAAAATGTGCCCCACAAATCATAAACACCCCAAAATGTGTCCTCAAACCCTGAACACCCCAAAATGTGTCCCCCACACCCTAAACACCCCAAAAGGGGTCACCCCAAACCCTGAACACCCCAAAATGTGTCCCTAAACACCCCAAAATGTGTCCCAAACCCAAACAACCCAAAAATGTGCCCCACAAATCCTAAACACCCCAAAATGTGTCCCCAAAACCCCAAAATGTGTCCCCAAACCCTGAACACCCCAAAAGGGCCCCCCAAAACCCTGAACATCCCAAAATGTGTCCCTAAACACCACAAAATGTGTCTCCAAAACATAAACACCCCAAAATGGAACCTCAAAACCCTGAACACCCCAAAAGGGGTCACCCCAAACCCTGAACACCCCAATATGTGTCCCAAACAGCCCAAAATGTGTCCCCCAAATCATAAACACCCCAAAATGTGTCCCCCACACCCTAAACACCCCAAAAGGGGTCACCCCAAACCCTGAACCCCCCAAAAGGGCCCCCCCCAAACCCTGAACAACCCAAAATGTGTCCTGTAGACCCCAAACACCCCAAAATGTGTCCCTAAACACCCCAAAATGTGTCCCCAAAACATAAACACCCCAAAATGGGACCTCAAACCCTAAACACCCCAAAAGGGGTCACCCCAAACCCTGAACACCCCAAAATGTGTCCCTAAACACCCCAAAATGTGTCCCAAACCCCAAACAACCCAAAAATGTGCCCCACAAATCCTAAACACCCCAAAATGTGTCCCACACACCCTAGACACCCCAAAATGTGTCCCCAAACACCCCAAAAATGTGTCCTGTAGACCCCAAACACCCCAAAATGTGTCCCCCACACCCTGAACACCCCAAAATGTGTCCCAAACAACCCAAAAACGTGCTCCCCAAATCATAAACACCCCTAAATGTGTCCCCCAAACCCTGAACACCCCAAAAGGGCTCCCCCCAAAACCCTGAACACACCAAAATGTGTCACTAAACACCCCAAAAACATCTCCTGTAGACCCCAAACACCCCAAAATGTGTCCTATAAGCCCTAAATACCCCAAAATGTGTCCCAAACCCCAAACAACCCAAAAATGTGCCCCCCAAATCATAAACACCCCAAAATGTGTCCCCCAAACCCTGAACACCCCAAAATGTGTCCCCAAACACCCCAAAATGGTACCTCAAACCCTGAACACCCCAAAATGTGTCCCCCACACCCTAAACACCCCAAAAGGGCCCCCCAAAACCCTGAACACCCCAAAAGGGCCCCCCCAAAACCCTGAACACCCCAAAATGTGTCCTGTAGACCCCAAAATGTGTCCCAAACCCCTAAACAACCCAAAATTGTGCCCCCCAAATCCTAAACACCCCAAAATGTGTCCTATAAACCCCAAAATGTGTCCCACAAACCCCAAACGCCCCAAAAATATGTCCTGTAGACCCCAAACACCCCAAAATGTGTCCTATAAACCCCAAAATGTGTCCCAAACCCCTAAACACCCCAAAATGTGTCCTGTAGACCCCAAACACCCCAAAATGTGTCCTATAAACCCCAAAATGTGTCCCCCAAACCCTGAACACCCCAAAATGTGTCACCTAAACACCCCAAAATGTGTCCACAAATCCTAAACACCCCAAAATGGGACCTCAAACCCTGAACACCCCCCAAATGTGCCCCCAAACACCCCAAAATGTGTCCCCCAAATCCCAAACACCCCAAAATGTGTCCCCTTTGCACCCACCTCAGAGCAGCCCCAAACCCCCAGAAATGCCCCCAAAATGCCCAAAAATGCCCCCAAACCCCCCAGAAATGCCCCCAAACCCCTGGGATTGCCCCCAAACCCCCTGAAATTCCACCAAATCCAACCTAAACCAGCCCCCAAAAAACCTGAAAAGGCCCCAAAATGCCCCCAAAACCTCCAGAAACGCCCCCAAACCCACCCCAAAACAGCCCCCAGACAGCTGCAAATGCCCCCACAGACCCTGAAATGCCCCTAAACCCCACCCTAAACCAGCCCCAGAACCACCAGAAATGCCCCAAATACCCTGGAAATGCCCCAAATACCCCCAGAAATGCCCCAAATACCCCCAGAAATGCCCTCAAACCCGCCCCAAAACAGCCCCCAAACTCCACCATAAATCAGCACCAAAAACCCCAGAAACACCCCAAAACCCCCAGAAATGCCCCAAAACCCTCGGAAATGCCCCCAAACCCACCCTAAACGAGCCCCAAAACTCCCAGAAATGCCCCCAAACTCATCCCAAAATGCCTGGAATTACCCTCAAAGCCCACCCAAAACCAGCCCCCAAACTCCCAGAAATGCCCCCAAACCCCCAGAAATGCCCCCAATTCCACCCCAAGACACCCCAAATACCCTGGAAATGCCCCCAAAGCCCACCCTAAACCCCCACAAATGACTCCAAACCCACCCCAAAACAGCCCCCAAACTCCACCCTAAACCAGCCCCAAAACTGCCCCAAAACCCCCAGAAATGCCCCGAAAAGACCCAAAAAATGCCCCCAAAGCCCTGGAACTCCCCCCAGCCCCCCAGGATTCCCCCAAAGCCCACCCTAAACCAGCGCCAAAACCCCAGAAATGTCCCCAAGCCCCACTGCAAACCAGCCCCAAAACACCCCTAAAACAGCCCCAAAACCCCAGAAATGCCCCTAAACCCCAAGAAATGCCCCAAAAACAGCCCCCAAATCCCTGAAACGCCCCCACAGCTCTCGGAAATGCTCCCAAACCCCACCATAAACCAGCCCCAAAACGCCCAGAAATGCCCCCAAACCCCCAGAATTTCCCCAAAACCCCCCAGCAATGCCCCCAAAACAGCCCCAAAACCCCCAGAAACGCCCCGAAAAGGCCCAAAAATGCCCCCAAACCCCCGGAATTTCCCCCAAATCCAAACCTAAACCAGCCCCAAAACGCCCAGAAATGCCCCCAAACCCCCAGAATTTCCCCAAAAGCCCCAGAAATGCCCCAAATACTCTGGAAATGCCCCCCCAAAATGCCCCCAGACCCACCAGAAATGCCCCCAAAACCCATCCCAAAAGAGCCCCCAAACTCCACCCTAAACCAGCCCCAATCCCCCCCAAAGCAGCCCTAAAACAGCCCCAAAACCCCCAGAATTTCCCCCAAACCCCCAGCAATGTCCCCAAAGCCCACCCTAAACCAGCCCCAAAGCCCCCAGAAATGCTCCAAATGCACCCCAAACCAGCCCCAAAACCCCCAGAAATGCCCCAAAACCACCCGAAAACAGCCCCAAAACCCCCAGAGCAGCCCCCAAATCGCTGGCAATGCCCTTAAAGCCCACCCTAAACCAGCCCCAAAGCCCCCAGAAACGCCCCGAAACCACCCCAAAATGCTCCCAAACTCCCAGAATACCCCCAAAACCCCCCAGCAACGCCCCCAAAACCCATCCCAAAATCCCCGGAATTACCCCCAAAGCCCACCCAAAACCAACACCAGTGATGGTGGAACCCTGGAAAAAGTAAAAGATAGAATGGGAAATGTTGGGCTTTGTGCTTTCCCAGATCAACTGCACCTGCGTAAGCAGTGTGGTAAATTATAGAATTGTTAGATGTGGCGATTGTTTAGTAATTAAATGTAATTATTATATAGCCATAAGAAGAATAGCGAGAAGCTATGTTGGAAATTCAGAGGGGGGCTAAATTTATGCGTACCACAGAACAACACAAGTTTAATAATTAACACGGAAGCCGTGTAACGGCAGAGCACAAACCACGATCGCTTCGGATCTACGGTGGGAGCCAGATTTGGGTTGAGCACACCCCGACTCCCAGAGCTCTCAACGGAAAGCACCGCGTGTAATCCCCCGTGATTATCATGTGGTTTTGAACGCTAACACCAAAACCGCCAAAAATACCCCAAAAACACCCCGAAAACAGCCCCAAAAGGCCCCAAAGACGGACTGACCGACGATGACGCGGGCGAAGGTGCGGTCCTCGGCGCCCTCCTCCGAGTACACCATGCTGACGAAGGCGCGGCTGGCCGCGGGCTTCCCCACGGGGGCGCCGTGGATCAGGTCCCGCAGCGTCTTCACCCGCAGGTTGCTCGTCTTCTCCCCCAGCACGAAACTGATGGCGTCCATCAGGTTGGATTTTCCTGAGGCGGGAATTTGGGGGGAGGGGGGACACCGGGGGGGGTGTTAGGGGGCGGTGGGAATTGAGGGGGGACCCCAGGGAATGGGGGGAATCCAAGGAATTGAGGGGGGGACCCCATGGAAAGAAAGGGGGACCCCAGGGAAGGGGGGAACGGAAAGAAACCCCATGGAATGTGGGGAACCTCGGGAATGGAGGGGGGACCCCATGGAATGTGGGGAACCTCGGGAATTGAGGGGGGACCCCATGGAAAGAAGGGGGACCCCAGGGAATGGGGGGAATCCAAGGAATTGAGGGGGGACCCCATGGAAAGAAAGGAGACCTCAGGGAATGGGGAAACGGAAAGAATTGAGGGGGGACCCCATGGAATGTGGGGAACCTCGGGAATTGAGGGGGGACCCCAGGGAATGGGGGGAATGGAAAGAATTGAGGGGGGACCCCAGGGAATGGGGGAATCCAAGGAATTGAGGGGGGACCCCAGGGAATGTGGGGAACCTCGGGAATTGAGGGGGGACCCCATGGAAAGAAGGGGGACCCCAGGGAATGGGGGGAATCCAAGGAATTGAGGGGGGACCCCAGGGAAAGAAAGGGGGACCCCAGGGAAGGGGGGAACGGAAAGAAACCCCATGGAATGTGGGGAACCTCGGGAATTGAGGGGGGACCCCAGGAAATGTGGGGAACCCAGGGAATTATTGGGGGATCCCAGGGAATGTGGGGAACTGAAGGAGTTGAGGGGGGACCCCAGCGAATGTGGGGAACCTCGGGAATGGAGGGGGGACCCCAGGGAATGGGGGGAATCCAAGGAATTGAGGGGGGACCCCATGGAAAGAAGGGGGACCCCAGGGAATGGGGGGAATGGAAAGAATTGAGGGGGGACCCCATGGAATGGGGGGAACCTCGGGAATTGAGGGGCGACCCCATGGAAAGAAAGGGGACCCCAGGGAATGTGGGGAACCTCGGGAATTGAGGGGGGACCCCATGGAATGTGGGGAACCCAAGGAATTATTGGGGGATCCCATGGAATGTGGGGAACTGAAGGAGTTGAGGGGGGATCTCAGGGAATGGAGGAAGCCAAAGGAATTGAGGGGGGACCCCAGGGAATGGAGGACTTGAAGGGAGCCCTGGGAATTATTACTGGGGGGACATGGGGAGGGGTGTTTAGGGGATGGGGAGAGCCATGGGAATTATTGGGGGACCCCAAGGAATGGGGAAACCCGGGGAATTGAGGGGGGACCCCAGGGAATGGAGGGCTTGGAAGGAGCCCAGGGAATTATTGGGGGCCCCTAGGGAATGGGGAAACCCAGGGAATTGAGGGGGGACCCCATGGAAAGAAGGGGAACTCCAGAGAAAGGGGGAACTGAAGGAATTGAGGGAGGACCCCAGGGAATGGGGGGCTTGGAGGGGAGCCCTGGAATTGAGGCAGGACCCCATGGAATAAGGGGGGTTGGAGGGAGCCCAGGGAATTATTGGGGGACCCCATGGAATAAGGGGGGCTGGAGGGAGCCCAGGGAATTATTGGGGGACCCCATGGAATGAAGGAGTTGGAGGGAGCCCAGGGAATTATTGGGGGACCCCATGGAATGAAGGAGTTGGAGGGAGCTCTGACAATTTTGGGGGGACCCCAAGGGAAGAGGGGAGAGGTGAGAGGGGTGTCCAGAGAATGGAGAAGAAGAGCTGAGGGGGGACCCCAGGGTGTGAGGGGGAGGCTGTAGGGAACGGGGGAGAGACCCAGAACCTCAGGAGGGACCCGGTAGAATATGGGGGTACCCCTTGGGAAGAGGAGGGAGGCCAGGGGGGACCCTAGGGAGGGGATGAGGGAGGTCTTTGGAGAATTATTGGGGACCCCAAGGCTTATGAGGCACCTCAGGGAACGGGGAACCTCCCCGGGCAGGGCGGGAGGAGAGAGCGGGAGCGGGGCGGTGTAAAGAACTCGGGGTGACCCCTCAGACCGTGACGGCAGCGGTGTAAAGAACTCGGGGTGACCCCTCAGACCGTGACGGCAGCGGTGTAAAGAACTCGGGGTGACCCCTCAGACCATGACGGGAGCGGTGTAAAGAACTCGGGGTGACCCCTCAGACCGTGACGGGAGCGGTGTAAAGAACTCGGGGTGACCCCTCAGACCGTGACGGGAGCGGCCTTGGACCCCCTCCCTACCCCCGAGAGCCCCCCCGGCACTCACCGGAGCCATTGGGGCCGATGATGGCGGTGAAGCGGCGGAAGGGCCCGATAATCTGGCGGCCCTTGTACGATTTGAAGTTCTCTATCTCGATGAGTTTCAGGAAGCCCATGGTGGGGCCGGGGCGGCCCGGGAGTGTCCCGGGAGTCTGGGGGGGTCCCGGGGCTCTGAGGGGGGCTCGGGCCGGGGCCGCTGCCGGAGGGCGGGAAAGCGGCGGCTGAGGCGGCCGCTGAGGGACGGAGCGCTGCGCCTCGCGATTGGCTCAGCGCGCTGTCAATCTTCGCATTAACCCCGCCTCCTCGTCTCTGATAGGCCGGCGGTTTCCCGTGGCGGTTTTATGGCACCTCGCCTTGCGATAGGCTACAGTTGCTGTCAATCTTCGTTGTAACCCCGCCTTCTCGCTTCCTATTGGCCGCCGGTTTGAACGTAGAGTTAGTGGCGCCAGCGGGCTCATTTGCATGGAACGTACCAAGTCTGGGGGAGCAGGGGGAGGAGTGGATTGGGCCGCCCCGTCGCCATGGGAACCGGGGACGCCATGAGGGCAAAGGGAGCCGCAAATTGGGGGATTTTCGGTAAAAATCGCGTTTGTCGGTGATCGGGACGAAAAACCTTGGGACAAGATTTACTGCTCGAGGTTTTTTCCAATCAGAATGGTTCTGTGATGCCAAGATTATAAAATAACTTGGAATATTGAACAATAACTTAATGATGACTGCATGTTGTTTAAGTATATATATTTTTGTAATATCTTTCTCTACTAATATTTATATGACTTGCACTGACATTCATACAAGACATTCATATATTCTGCATTATAAAGCATTAAAGTATTAGTAAAACCTGGCTTATTGACATGATCTAATATCAACACAATCTAAATTAGAATTTCTTATATATTTGTATGACCTGGTATCTATATAACCCAAATTACAGCTTTTTTCACCTATGTAACCTGACATAAATAATTTTTTCACAATGTAATGGCCATTATATGGTTAACTAGCTGCTTAATGGTCAATAAGACAAAAAAATAACAAAAAACTTACCAGGTGAATAGCTTTAGAGACAATACGTGTAGCAGTAATGAGATATTAGCAAGTGCAGAGCCAATTAGCCATTCAATTGAGAATTTAGGCTGGTTGAGACCAGACAGACCAAGGATCACCATAACTGCCCATGCTCTGAAGACAAAGTTGAAAAGTTCAGATGTGAGGAAGACCTTGGAAGCTTTAATCAGAAATCCCAACTGCCCCCAAACTGGGGAGACACAAGCGCTGTGCAAAAGAACTGATAACCATGAGATCAAATATAATATAAACGTTGATGCCAACAGCTTATTAATCCTGGATAAAAAAAAAACTGTGCTCTGGATAATAGTTCATTGATATCCAAATATTCTTGTTGTACCCTCACCTGGATCTCAGGTGTGTCCTCACCTGGGGACTCCCCTCACTGATGTCACTGCCCCTCAGACCTCACAGGCACCATTTTCACTCCCACCAACCCTTTACAGGGTGGATTTTCACCTCATTTCCCCCACAGTTGCCTCCCAAACCCTACAGGTGCCATTTCTCCCTCAGTTGCCCCTCATGGCCACCATTTGCCACCACCACCCTCACAGGTTCCATTTCCCCTTATTTTCCCCTCACAGACTCCATTTTCTCCCATTTTTCCCCCATTTTCTGCTCATGGCGTCCATTTTCCTCTGTTTTCCCCTCAAGGGTTCCATTTTCCCCTCACAGGCTCCATTTTCCTCCCTTTTCCCCTCATGTGCTCAGTTTTTCCTCCATTTTCCCCTCAAAAGCTCAATTTCCCCCCAATTTCCCCTGAAAGTCTCAATTTCCTTCAATTTTTCCCTCACAGGCTCCATTTCCCCCCATTTTCCCCTCAAGGGCTGCGTTTCCCTCATTTTCCCCTCAAAGGCCCCATTTCCACCCCATTTTCCCCTCATAGGCTCCAGTTCACCCCAATTTTCTCCTCTAAGGCTCAATTTTCCTCTCAAAGTCTCAAATTCCCCCCCAATTTCCCCCTCTCAAAGTCTCAATTTCCCCCCATTTCCCCCTCAAGGGCTCAATTTTCCCCTCCTGGGCTCCATTCCCCCCATTTTCCCCTCATGGGCTCCATTTTCCCCTCAAGGGCTCAATTTCCCCCAATTTCCCCTCAAAGACACCATTCCCCCCATTTTCCCCTCATGGGCTCCATTTTCCCCTCAAGGGCTCAATTTCCCCCAATTTTCCCCTCACAGACTCAATTTTCCCCCATTTTTCCCTATTTCCTCCAATTTTCCCCTCAAAGGCTCCATTTTCCCTCCATTTTCCACTCACGGGCTCCATTTTCCTCTGTTTTCCCCTCACGGGCTCCATCTCCCTCATTTCCCCTTCAAAGGCTCCATTTTCTCCCAATTTCCCCTCAAAGTCTCCATTTCCCCCCATTTTCTCCTCTCAGGCTCCATTTTCCCCTCACAGGTTCCATTTCCCCCCATTTTCCCCTCACACACACCATTTTCCCCATTTCCCCTCAAAGACACCATTCCCCCCATTTTCACCCTCATGGGCTCCATTTTCCCCTCAAGGGCTCAATTTCCCCCAATTTCCCCCTCACAGACTTGATTTTCCCCCATTTTTCCCTATTTCCTCCAATATTCCCCTCAAAGGCTCCATTTTCCCTCCATTTTCCACTGATGGGCTCCATTTTCCTCTGTTTTCCCCTCACGGGCTCCATTTCCCTCCATTTTCCACTCAAAGGCTCCATTTTCTCCCAATTTCCCCTCAAAGTCTCCATTTCCCCCCATTTTCTCCTCTCAGGCTCCATTTTCCCCTCACAGGTTCCATTTCCCCCCATTTTCCCCTCACACACACCATTTTCCCCATTTCCCCTCAAAGGCTCCATTTCCCCCCATTTTCCCCTCACGGACTCAATCTTCCCCTCAATTTAATCCCGTTTTCCCCTCAGTTACACCTCAAAGGCTCCATTTGCCCCCATTTTCCCTTCAAAGATTCCATTTTCTCCTCACAGGTTCAATTTCTCCCTGTTTTCCCCTCACGGGCTCCATTTCCCTCCATTTTTCCCTCAAAGGCTCCAATTCCCCCCATTTTCCCCTCACGGGCTCCATTTCCCCCATTTTCCCCTCACAGGCTCCATTTTTCCCCCAATTTCCCCTTATAGACATCATTATCCCCCCAATTTCCCCTCAAAAGCTCCATTTTACCAATTTTCCACTAATGAGTTCCATTTTCCACTAAAAAGATGGATTTTCGCTTTTGAATTCTTGATTCTTCTTATAAATCCAGATGGTCTCAGCCCCAAAACTCCCATTTCCCCTGCAAAAATGTCAGTTTTTCACTAAAACTATGGATTTTCCCTCTAATATTTTAGATTTTTTCTTTAAATCCAGAGGGTCTCAGCCCCAAAATTCCCATTTTCCCTACAAAAATCCTGATTTCCCGCCGAAAGTATAGATTTTACCCCAAAATTCCCACTTTTCCTGCAAAAATAATGGTTTTCCACTAAAATGATGGATTTTCCCCTCGAATACTTTAGATTTTACCCCTAAATCTGGAGGGTCTCAGCCCCCAAATTCCCATTTTCCTTACAAAAATACTGATTGTCCACTGAAAGTATGGATTTTGACTCCAAATTCTAATTTTCCCTGCAGAAACATTGGTTTTCCACTAAAACTATGGATTTTTCCCTCTAATACTTTTGATTTTTCCTCTAAATCTGGAGGGTCTCACCATTGGGTTTGGGCGTACCGGGTGGGAGGAGTCATTAAGCCACGCCCCTCCGTCAAACCACGCCCATTCAACAGCATAACCACGCCCCCAACCGCACAAAAGCGGCCGTAAGGCCACGCCTTTTCAGCATAACCACGCCCCCTCGTTGGTCACGCCCATGCGTCGCCACGCCCCCTGCGGCAGCGCGCGCGAGGGGGCGTGGCCAGGGCAGCGCGCGCCGGCCCCACCCCCGCTCCCCCCCTCAGGTACAGGCGGGATCGGAACGGGGGGGGGGGGAACCCAAAATTGGGGAATTTTAACCCAAAATTGGGGAATTTTAACCCAAAATTGGGCTGGATTGAGGGGCTGAGGGTGGAGGGGAGATGGAGCCAGAAAAGGGGAAGGATTTGGCCCCAAAGAGGGGGAGTTTGGTCCCAAAAAGGGTGGGGTTGGCAGCTGGAAAAGTGAATTTGGGTCCCCGAAAAGGGTGGGGTCGCTCCAAAAAGTGCGGGTTGGGTCTAAAAAATGGGGAATTTAACCCAAAAACGGGGAAAATGGTCCGGAAAGTGGAAGGGTTGTGATCACAGGGGGAGTTTGGTCCCAAAAGGGGGAAATTTGAATGAAAAGAAGGGAGTTAGGACCCCAAAAAGGCGGGGTTTGACATCAAATATGGGGATTTTGGCTCCAAAAATAGGGAATTTACCCCAAAAATATGGAATCTGGCACCAGAAAGGGTGTGGTTATCTCCAGAAAGGGAGATTTGGCTCCTAAAAGTGGCAATTTGGGCCATAAGGGAGGGGTGGCCCCAAAAAGGGGGGAGTTTAACCCAAAAAGGGGAGTTTGAGACCAAAAATGGGGAATTTGGTTTTAAAAGGTGGGGTTTGGTCTCTGAAGGGGGAATTTGGCCCTCAAAAGGGGCTGGTTTGCCTCAAAAATCACGGGTTTGTTCCAAAATGAGGAGATTTGTCTCAAAAAATGGGATTTTGGTCCCAAAATTGGGAATTTGGTCCCCAAAAATGGAGGGGTGGCTCCAAATGGGGATTTTAGTGCGGCCATTTTACCTCTCAAATTCCCAATTTTCCCTCAAAAAATTCCCCATTTCCCCTCAGAATTTCCAATTTACTTACTAAAATTCCCCAGTTCCCCTCAAAATTTCTAATTTTGTTCCTCAAATTCCCTATTTTCAAAAAAAATTTCTCCATTTCCCCCCAAAATTCCCCATTTTTCCCATCCAGCTGAGTATTTTCCCAGCCTTCATTGCCCCCCTCCAGAATTTTCAATTTTTGCCCCTCCAATGCTTTTTTCCCAATCAAATAACCACAAAATTATGAATTTGGTCCCAAAATAAACATTTCTGCCCCAAAATGGGACTTTTTAAACCCAGAATCTCCTCAATTTTTGCCATAAATTGGAATTTTTCCGTCTCTGAGTTTCTCCATCCTCACTAATTTCTGCTCTTTAATTTTTCTCTATATATACAATTTTATATTTTATAAAGTTTGATGTATTTTTTTTCTTATTTTTCCTCAAAACAACACAACTTTACCCCAAATTATTTCTCCAAAAATGCCTTTTTTTTGCCCCAAAATGGCTCCTTTCCCCTGGAAATTCCTGATTCCACCCCAAACCTCTTTTTATTCCTGAAAAATAATGAATATTTCCCTCTCCAAAATTAATTTTCTCTCAAAAAAAATACCTTTTCCAAGGGAAAAATGCAATTTTCCCCCCAAACCTGTGATTTCCCCCCAAAATTCCGATGTCTCCCCTAAAATGTCCCTTTTTCCAGCCAAAATTCTCTCTATTCCCATAAAATTAATCAGATTCTCTCTGAAATTAATCTTTCCTCCCCAAACACTTCTTGACATGCCCAAAAATTCCTACTTTGCCCCAAAAAATTCCGATTTACCTTGCAAAAATAATAATTTTCCACAAAATAGGGATTTTTCCTTTGATGGTTTTGATTTTTCCTCTAAAAATTACAGTTTTCCCCTCCAAAAAAGTGGATCTTTCTGCTAAAAATGTTCATTTTCCCTCAAAATTTGTAGATTTTGTTCTTCACTTAAAATGAAAATATTTTAAATAAGGGTATATTAAAGGAGGATATTTTTAAACGGAGGTATATTAAATTGTTCTTCTGTCTAAAATAGGTTTTTTCCCTCCAAAGTGGACAATTTTCTGTTTAAAATGTGGATTTTTTCCTCTCTAAATGTGAATTTTCCCTCCAAAATTGCTGATTTCGCTAGATAAAAGTGTGTTTTAATCCAAAAAAGTGGATTTTCCCCCCTAAACCAGCATTATAATAATAATGGGAATAATAATTATCATTATAATGCTATAATTATTATAATAATGTTATAATAATAATGGGAATTTTCTCCCTAAAATCATTGATTTTCCCTTAAAAATTCTTCATTTTTCCCCCAAAAAAAACCCCTCAAAAATTAAAATTTTCCTTGCAAAATTTCCCTTTTCCCTCCGATTCCAGGGATTTCCCCCCCGCAGGTGCCGCGATGGTGACGTCATCCCCGCCCCTCTGACGTCATCGGCTCGGCGGTGACATCATGGCGGTGCCGGGGGCGTGGCCGCCGCGGGGGGCGGAGCCGTCGGACAGCAGCCCCGAGCCCCCCTCCCCCTCCAGCTCCCGGCCCCCCCTGTCCGACTCCAGCCCCTCCCCCACCGAGACCACGGCCACCCAGTGTGGGCGGGGCCAAGGGGGCGGGGCCAGGGCTCGCCACGCCCCTCCCAACCTCGCCGGGGTGGGGGGGGAGCGGCCGCTGGCGCTGTTTGAGGTGAGGCCACGCCCCTTGGAATCTCCGCCCCTTCATTGGCACCGCCCACTCTATGTGTACCGCAGTTGTGAGGCCACACCCCCCTAATGCCCCACCCCCTAATTAGCCACACCTCATTAGTACCCTGGCACTATGGATAGGCCACGCCCACCCCAAGCCCCACCCCTAATTAGCCCCGCTATTAATATTCTGCATGAAGCCACGCCCCTTCCTGGCCCCGCCCACCGTCAATGCCTCCCGAAATACCTGCTGCCATTCACGGCAAGACCACGCCCCCTCAGACCCACTCTCATTGGCCCCGCCCCCAATTGTGTTGCCCCTTTAGCCCCTCCCCTTTTCAGCCGTGCTCAACCCACCCTGCCCTGAGCCCCACCCTCTTTAGCCCCTCCCCCTGAGCCCCACCCTCTTTAGCCCCTCCCCCTGAGCCCCACCCTCTTTAGCCCCACCCTCTAAGCCTACCCACCTTTGTGCCCCACCCTCCTTGGCTCCACCCCCTGATACCCTCCTTAGCCCCGCCCCCAAGCCTGGCCACCTTTGAGCCCCTCCCTCCTTAGCCCCGCCCCCTGAGCTCCACCTTCCTTAGCCCCACCCCTGAACCCCTCCCATCCCCTCCCCTGACCATGTCCTGCTGCTAAGCCCCTCCCTCCTTAGCCCCGCCCCGTGAGACCCTCCCTCGGCCCCACCCCTGAGCCCCACCCACCTTAGCCCCGCCCCCCGAGCTCACTAGCCCCGCCCCCTGTCAGGAGGAGCTGGCCACCCGTCCCCGCGTGCCGGCGCTGCTGCGCAGGATGGCCCCGTACAGCGCCCTGAGCCCCGACAGCGACTGCGGCACCGCACAGGTGAGCGGGACACACCTGGGGACAGGTGAGGGACACACCTGGGGACACACCTGGGGACACACCTGGGGTACCTGGGACACACCTGTACAGCCCCGTACAGCGCCCTGAGCCCCGACAGCGACTGCGGGACTGCACAGGTGAGCGGGGGACACACCTGGGGACACACCTGGGGACACACCTGAGGACACACCTGGGGACAGGTGAGTGACACAGCTGGGGCACACCTGGGGACAGGTGAGTGACACACCTGGGGACACACCTGAGGACACACCTGTACAGCCCTGTACAGCGCCCTGAGCCCTGACAGCGACTGCGGCACCGCACAGGTGAGTGGGGCACACACCTGGGGACACACCTGGGGACAGGTGAGTGACACACCTGGGGACACACCTGGGGACACATCTGGGGACAGGTGAGTGACACACCTGGGGACACACCTGGGGACACACCTGGGGACAGGTGAGTGACACACTTGGGGACACACCTGGGGTACCTGGGACACACCTGTACAGCCTCGTACAGCGCCCTGAGCCCGGATAGTGACTACGGGACTGCACAGGTGAGTGAGGGACACACCTGGGGACAGGTGAGTGACGCACCTGGGGTACCTGGGGACACACCTGTACAGCCCCGTGCAGCGCCCTGAGCACGGACAGCGACTGCGGCACCGCACAGGTGGGTGAGGGACACACCTGGGACACACCTGGGGTACCTGGGGACAGGTGAGTGACACACCTGGGACACACCTGGGGTACCTGGGGACACCTGGGGGGCATCTGGGTGACCCCTGTGTGACCCTGCCGTCCCCTCTGTCCCCAGCGCCGCGCCCTGGGGACCCTGCAGGGCGCGGTGGCCCCTGGGCTGTCACTGACCCCTCAATGTCCCCTCTGTCCCCTCAGTGCCACGCCCTGGGGACGCCGCGGGGCGCGGTGACCCTGCTGACCTCATGTGACCCTGCTGACCCCCGTGTGACCCTGCTGACCCCTCAATGTCCCCTCTGTCCCCTCAGTGCCGCGCCCTGGGGACACCGCGGGGCGTGGTGGCCCTGCTGACCCCTGCTGACCCCTGTGTGGCCCTGCTGACCCCTGTGTGGCCCTGCTGACCCCCGTGTGGCCCTGCTGACCCCTGTGTGGCCCTGCTGACCCCCGTGTGGCCCTGCTGACCCCTCAATGTCCCCTCTGTCCCCAGCGCCGTGCCCTGGGCACGCTGCAGGGCGTGGTGGCGCCGTCGCTGCAGTCGCTGCTGGGGCTGGTGCTGCTGCTGCGCCTGCCCTGGGTCGTGGGACACGGCGGCGTCCTGGGGACAGCGGCCATCGGCGTGCTGCTGGGGGCCTGTGTGAGTCACCTGGGACACACCTGGGACACACCTGGGGAGTGGGGACACACCTGGGGAGTGGGGACACCTGGGACACACCTGGGGTCACAGCTGTCCTGGGGACAGTGGCCATCGGCGTGCTGCCGGGGGCCTGCGTGAGTCACCTGAGACACACCTGGGGACACCTGGGGACACACCTGGGGACACACCTGGGGACACACCTGGGGACACACCTGGGGAGTGGGGACACACCTGGGACACACCTGGGGACACCTGGGGACATGGGGACACACCTGGGACACACCTGGGGAACAGGGTCACAGCTGTCCTGGGGACAGTGGCCATCGGCGTGCTGCCGGGGGCCTGCGTGAGTCACCTGGGGACACACCTGGGGACACCTGGGACACACCTGGGGAGTGGGGACACACCTGGGGATACACCTGGGGTCACAGCTGTCCTGGGGACAGCGGCCATCGGCGTGCTGCTGGGGGCCTGCGTGAGTCACCTGGGACACACCTGGGACACACCTGGGGAGTGGGGACACACCTGGGACATGGGGACACACCTGGGACACACCTGGGGAGTGGGGACACACCTGGGACATGGGGACACACCTGGGACACACCTGGGACACACCTGGGGAGTGGGGACACACCTGGGACATGGGGACACACCTGGGACACACCTGGGACACACCTGGGGAGTGGGGACACACCTGGGACATGGGGACACACCTGGGACACACCTGGGGGCACAGCCGGGGTTTGGGGTCGTGCTCTGGGCACTCCGTGGGGGCAGGGCAGAGGTCTGAGGGGTGGTCAGAGGTAGTGGTCAGTGGTCAGAGCAGTCAGGGGTCAGCAGCGAGCGGTGAGTGGTCAGCAGACAGCGGTCAGATGGGTCAGAGGTCACTGGGGTCAGTGGTCAGAGTGGTCAGCAGACAGCGGTCAGATGGGTCAGAGGTCACTGGGGTCATGGGGCAGTGGTCAGAGTGGTCAGCAGACAGCGGTCAGTGGTCGGAGATCAGAGCGGTCAGTGGTCTGTCGCTCATTGGTGTCAGTGGCCAGAGGGGTCATTGGTCAGTGGTCGGTCAGTCAGTGGTCAGTGAGATCATCGGTCAATGGGTCATTAGTCAGTGGTGAGGTCATTGGTCAGAGGGGTCATTGGTCAGTTGATCAGTGGTCAGTCTGTCATTGGTCAGCAGAGTCATTGGTCAGCCATTGGTCATTGGTTAGCAGTCATTGGTCATTGGTCAGTTGGTCAGTTGGTCATTGATTAGTTTGTCACTGGTCAGTGGTCATTGATCGTTGGTCACTGGTCAGTTGGTCAGTGGTCATTAGCCAGTTGGTCAGTTGGTCAGTGGTCATTGATCATTGGTCACTGGTCAGTTGGTCAGTGGTCATTAGCCAGTTGGTCAGTTGGTCAGTGACCATTGGTCAGTTGGTCACTGGTCAGTTGGTCAGTGGTCATTAGCCAGTTGGTCAGTTGGTCAGTTGGTCAGTGGTCATTGGTCAGTGGTCAGTTGGTCAGTTGGTCAGTTGGTCATTGATCGTTGGTCCCCGGTCAGTTGGTCAGTTGGTCAGTGTCCGTGTGTCCGTCCGCAGATGCTGCTGACCGCCGTGTCCCTGAGCGCCGTGGCCACCAACGGGCTGGACCCCGGTGAGCGATGGGGGGGATGGGCCGGGGACCCCTCCCCCGCCCCGCCCCGCCCACGGGCGTGTCCGCGCTGACCCCGCCCCGTGACGTCACGCAGGGGGCGGGGCGCTGTCGCTGCTGTCGGGGGCGCTGGGCCCCGAGGCCGGGGGGGCCGTGGGCGTGTGCGGCTTCCTGAGCGCGGCGTTCACCTGCGCGGCCGCGGCGCTGGGCGGGGCCGAGCTCCTATTGGTGAGTGACTGAGAGCCGGGGGCGGGGCCTGTGCTGGGCGGGGCCGAGCTCCTATTGGTGAGTGACTGAGAGCCGGGGGCGGGGCTAACGGGGATGGGCGGGGTCTGCGGCTTCCTGAGCGCGGCGTTCACCTGCGCGGCCGCGGCGCTGGGCGGGGCCGAGCTCCTATTGGTGAGTGACTGAGAGGGGCGGGGCCTGTGTTGGGCGGGGCCGAGCTCCTATTGGTGAGTGACTGACAGGGGCGGGGCTAATGGGGATGGGCGGGGCCTGTGCTGGGCGGGGCTGAGCTGCTCCTGGTGAGCGACAGCGGGCGGGGCTAAACGAGATGCGTGCGGGGCTAATGTGATGGGCGGGGCTAAACAGAATGGGCGGGCCAAACTGCTGCTGGTGAGAGAATGGGCGGGGCTAATGAGGCTGCACTGGGCGGGGCTGCACTGGGTGGGGCCGAGCTGCTGCTGGTGTGAAGGGCGGAGCCAGGTGGGAATGGGTGTGGCTGAGGGTGTGCTGGGTGGGGCTACGGAGATGCCAGGGTGTGGTCAGGGTGGGGCGGTGGGCGTGGCTTCCTTCTCCTCAGGGTGTGGCCAGAACGGAGTGGCAGTGGGTGTGGCGGGTGGGCGGAGCCTGTCACCTGTGCGTCCCCTCCCTCCCCCAGGTGTACCTGAGCCCCGGCTGGGCGGTGCTTCCGGGGCGCGGCCGCTGGGGCCGCCTCAACAACGGGCGCGGCTACGGGGCGGGGCTGCTGGCGCTGCTGGGGGCGGGGTCTCTGGCCCCGCCCCGCGTGCGCGCGGTCGCCGCCCCCCTGGGCCCCGCGGGGCTGCTGCTGGCGCTGCTGGCGCTGCAGGCGGGGTCCCTGCGCCACGCCCTGCGCCCCGACCCCGCCCACGCGTGAGTCACGCGCCCCGCCCTCCCCTCCCCGTGCTGACGAGACGCTGATGAGATGCTAATGAGATGCTGATCGCCCCGCCCTCCCCGCCAGGCTGTGCCTGCCCCCCCGGCCCGGGGACCCCCTCCTGCCCTGCGCGCCCCCCGCGCCCCCCAACGCCTCGCGGGGCCGCCCCGGCCCGCAGGGGGCGCTGCCCGCCCTGCCCGGGCCCAGCGCCGCCGTGCTGGCGCGTGAGTCACCGCGGGCGGGGCCACACTGAGGCACGCCCACAGGGGCGGGGCCACACTGAGTGGGTGGGGTGGGCGTGGCCAGTACAGGACACGCCCACCGGGGGGTACCGTGGCTCCACCCCCTGGGCTCGGGAGGAGGGGAGGGGTCACAGGGTGGGGGTGGGGTCATCCTGAGGGGGTGGGGGAGGTGGGCGTGGCCAGCACAGGACACGCCCACAGGGAGGTGTGGGCTCCACCTCTCGGGGTTGATGTGGGGGTGGGGTCGTGGGGAGTTAAGGGTGGGGTCACCCCGGGGTCGTTGGGGGGTCATGGGAAGGTCATAGGGGTGGGGTCACCCTGAGGTCATGGGGGGGTCATGGGTGGTCGTGGGGGTGGGGCCACCTCAGGGTCATGGTGGGGTCACAGAGGTGTCGTGGGTGGGTCACAAGGGGGTCACAGTGGGTGGGGTCACCCTGAGGTCATGGTGGGGTCACAGAGAGGCCATGGGGAGGTCACGGGGGGTGGGGTCACCCCGAGGTCGTGGTGAGGTCACTCGGGGGTCACAAAGGGTCATGGGGGGTGGGGTCACCCTGAGGTCATGGGATGGGGGGTGACGACTTTGGGGGTCACAGAGGGGTCATGGCAAGGTCACAGTGGGTGGAGTCACAGAGCTGTCATGGGGGGGGTCGCAGTGGGTGGGGTCACCCCGAGGTCATTGGGAGGGGCTGTGGGCGTGGCCTCACTGTATTCCCCTCCCCCAGGGAACCTGTGGCCCCGCCCCACGGAGGCGGGGCTGGGGGCGGGGCCTGAGCACGAGGAGGGCGGGGCCGACGCCTCCTTTGGGGCCCTGCTGGGGCTGAGCCTCCCCTCGGCCGCCGGTGAGGGGGGGCCCGAAATGGGGAGGGGGATCCCAAATGGGGAGGGGGATCCCAAATTGGGGGGGGGGATCCGAAATGGGGAGGGGGATCCCAAACTGGGGGGGGGTAACCAAAATTGGGGGGGGGATCCAAAACTGGGGAGGCAGAGGGACCCCCAAAATGGAGAGGGGGGAGCCCAAAATGGGGAGGGGGGAGCCTGAAATGGGGGGGGGATCCCAAACTGGGGGGGGGATCCCAAATTGGGGGGGGGGATCTGAAATTGGGGAGGCAGAGGGACCCCCAAAATGGGGAGGGGGAGGGAGCCCGAAATGGGGAGGGGGGAGCCCGAAATGGGGAGGGGGAGGGAGCCCAAAATGAAGGGAAACCCCAAATTGGGGAGGGGGGGATCCCAAAATGGGAAGGGGACACTGAAATGGGGAGGGGGGGTCTGAACTAGGGAGGGGACCCTGGAATGGGGAGGAGAGGGACCCCCAAAATGGGGAGGGGGATCAGAAAGGGGGGGGACCCAAAATGGGGAGGGGGATCAGAAATTGGGGGGGACGACCCAAAATGGGGAGGGGGAGGATCCCGAACTGGGGAGGGGGAGGGAGCCTGAAATGGGGAGAGACCCCAAAATGGGGTGGGAGGACCCCAAAATGGGGAGGGGGAGGGACCCCGAAATGAGGAAGGAGGGGATCTGAATTGGGGAGGGGGGACCCCAAACTGGGGAGGGGGACCCTGAACTGGGGAGGGGGATCCCAAAATGGGTTGAGGGGACCCTGAAATGGGGAGGGGGAGCCCAAAGTTTGGGGGACCCCAAATTGGGGAGGGGGAGGGACCCCGAAATGGGGAGGGGGATGCAGAAATGGGGAGGGGAGACCCCGAATTGGGGAGGGGACCCCGAAATGGGGAGGGGGATCACAAATGTGGGAGGGGCACCCAAAGGGAGAAGGGGTCCAAAATGGGGAGGGGGGGACCCCAAAGTGGGGGGCTCTGTCCCGGGGGTGCTGTGGTGGGTTTTGGGGTTCAGAGGATTTTGGGGATCTGTCCCAGGGGGATTTTGGGGTTCATGCTGATCTCGGGGTGCCCCAGGGGCGCTGTGGGTGGGTTTTGGGGTTCAGGGTGATTTCGGGGTCCCCCAGGGGTGCTGTGGTGGGTTTTGGGGTTCAGAGGATATTTGGGATCTGTCCCAGGGGGATTTTGGGGTTCATGCTGATTTTGGGGTGCCCCAGGGGTGCTGTGGGTGGGTTTTGGGGTGCCCCAGGGGTGCTGTGGGCGGGTTTTGGGGTTCACGCTGATCTCGGGGTGCCCCAGGGGTGCTGTGGGTGGATTTTGGGGTTCAGGGTAATTTCGGGGTGCCCCAGGGGTGCTGTGGGTGGGTTTTGGGGTTCATGCTGATCTCGGGGTGCCCCAGGGGTGCTGTGGGCGGGTTTTGGGGTTCACTCTGGTTTCGGGGTGCCCAGGAGTGCTGTGGGCGGGTTTTGGGGTTCACTCTGGTTTCGGGGTGCCCCAGGGGCGCTGTGGGCGGGTTTTGGGGTGCCCCAGGGGTGCTGTGGGCGGGTTTTGGGGTTCAGGGTAATTTCGGGGTCCCCCAGGGGTGCTGTGGGGGTGCAGCCGCTGCTCGGAGCTCGGGGACGTCGCTCGCTCCGTCCCGGCCGGGAGCCTCGGGGCCGCCACGGCCACGGCCCTGGCATGTATCCGAGCCCCAAGGGGGACCCCAAAACCGCGGGGGGGACCCCAAAACCGCGGGGGGGACCCCAAAAATGGGGAGGGGGACCCCAAAAATGGGGAGGGGGACCCCAAAAATGCGGGGGGGGTCCTGGAACATGGGGAGGGGACCCCAAAACCTGGGAGGGAGCTGGAAATATTGGGGTGCCCCAAAACCTGGGGGTCGCCACGGCCCTGAGGTGAATCCGAACCCCAAAGGGGGACCCCAAAACCGGGGGGGACCCCAAAAATGGGGAGGGGGACCCCAAAAATGGGGAGGGGGACCCCAAAACATGGAGGGGAATCCTGGAATAGGGGGGGAGCTGGAATTATGAGGGGACCCCAAAACCTGTGGGTCACCACGGCCCTGGCATGTATCCGAGCCCCAAAGGGGGACCCCAAAAATGCGGGGGGGACCCCAAAACCGCGGGGGGACCCCAAAAATGGGGAGGGGGACCCCAAAAATGCGGGGGGGTCCTGGAATATGGGGGGGGGAGCTGGAAATATGGGGGGACCTCAAAACGTGGGAGGGACCCCAAAACCTGCGGGTGGCCACAGCCCTGGGATGGATCCGAACCCCAAAGGGGGACCCCAAAAATGGGGATGGGGACCCCAAAAATTGGGATGGGGACCCCAAAAATGGGGAGGGGGACCCCAAAACCTGAGAGGGATCCCAAAACCTGGGGAGGTTCAGACCCAAAAACAGGGGGGTCACCATGGCCCTGGGCTGGATGCGACCCCAAAACTGCACCCCAGAAATGGGGACGGACCCCCAAAACCTGGGAGGGAGCTGGAAATATTGGGGTACCCCAAAACCTGGGGGTCACCATGGCCACGGCCCTGGGATGAATCTGAACCCCAAAGGGGGACCCCAAAAATGGGGAGGGGGACCCCAAAAATGGAGGGGGACCCCCAAAACATGTGAGGGAGCTGGAAATATTGGGGTGCCCCAAAACCTGGGGGTCACCATGGCCACGGCCCTGGAATGAATCCGAACCCCAAAGGGGGACCCCAAAACCGCGGGGAGGGACCCCAAAAATGGGGAGTGGGACCCCAAAAATGGAGGGGGACCCCAAAAATGGAGGGGAAACTCCAAAACATGGAGGGGAATCCTGGAATATGGGGGGGAAGCTGGAATATGGGGGGGAAGCTGGAATTATGAGGGGACCCCCAAAACCTGCGGGTCACCACGGCCCTGGGGTGAATCCGAACCCCAAAGGGGGACCCCAAAAATGGGGAGGGGGACCCCAAAAATGGAGGGGGACCCCCAAAACATGTGAGGGAGCTGGAAATATTGGGGTGCCCCAAAACCTGGAGGTCGCCACAGCCCTGGGATGAATCCGAACCCCAAAGGGGGACCCCAAAACCGCGGGAGGGACCCCAAAAATGGGGAGGGGGGCCCCAAAAATGGGGAGGGGGACCCCAAAACCTGGGAGGGGAATCCTGGAATAGGGGGGGGGAGCTGGAATTATGAGAGGACCCCCAAAACCTGGGGGTCACCACGGCCCTGGGGTGAATCCGAACCCCAAAGGGGGACACCAAAACCGCGGGGAGGGACCCCAAAAATGGGGAGGGGGACCCCAAAAATGGAGGGGGACCCCAAAAATGGAGGGGAAACCCCAAAACATGGAGGGGAATCCTGGAATATGGGGGGGAAGCTGGAATTATGAGGGGACCCCCAAAACCTGCAGGTCACCACGGCCCTGGGGTGAATCCGAACCCCAAATGGGGACCCCAAAAATGGGGAGGGGGACCCCAAAAATGGAGGGGGACCCCAAAACCTGGGGGTTAACGTGGCCCTGGGCTGTATCCGGCCCCAAAATTGGGGGGAGCTCCAAAATTGCAGGGAGACCCCAAAAGGCGAGGGGGATTTTGAGGATTTTTTTCAGGGATTTTGGGGGGGATTTGGGGTTTTTGGGGAGGTTTTGTGGAATTTTTGGGGTGCTGGGGGATTTTTCAAGGAATTGAGGGGGGGGATTTGGGGGATTTTGGGGTGCTGAGGGGGATTTGAGGGGGGGTTTGTGGTTTTGGGAATGTTTGGGGGGAATTTTGGGGGATTTGAGGGGGGTTTTGTGGGGATTTAGGGGCGCGAGGGGATTTTGGGGTGTTTTGGGGGGATTTTGGGGTTTTTGGGGGATATTTTGGGGTGTTTTGGGGTGTATTTTGGGTTTTTTTTGGGGGAGGGTATTTTGGGGTTTTTTTGGGGGGTATTTTGGGGTGTTCTGGGTGGGATCTTGGGTTTTTTGGGGGGAATTTGGGTTTTTTTGGGGGGGGGTTGGGATTTTGGGGGATTTGGTGGTTTTGGGGGGTATTTTGGGGGTATTTTGGGGGTTTTTGGGGATGTTTTGGGTGGGGTTTTGGGGGTTTTTGGGGTTTTTGTGCTTTCCTTGACAGGCAGACCTGAGCGCGGCGCTGCTGCTGGGGGCCAGCGTGGAGGGGCAGCTGCTGCGGGACAAGTGAGAGCGGGGACAGCGCTGGCACCGGTGCCACCGGGGGAGGGCACAGGGTCCCTGGTGTCACCAGGGGGGTCCCGGTGTCACCAGGGGGGGCACAGGGTCCCTGATGTCACCAGGGGGGTCCCGGTGTCACCAGGGGGGTCCCGGTGTCACCAGAGACCCCCAATGTCGCATGGGGAGTCCTTGGTGTCCCCGATGCCATCAAGGGGTCCCCAATTGTCCCTAAAGGATCCCCAGTGTCACTGGGAGGTCTTTGATGTCCCCAAGGCGTCCCCGATGTCATTAGGGGTCCTCGTCAATGTCCCCAGGGGGTCCCCAGTGTCATCCGAGGCGTCCCCAATGTCACCGGGGGCGTCCTTGATGTCCCCAAAGGTGTCCCTCGTGGGGTTCACAGCGTCACCCTGGGCAGTGTCCCCATGTCCCTGGGCAGTGTCCCCACTCTGTCCCCATGTCCCTCTCGTGTCCCCTTTAGGTTCAGCGTCACCCTGGGCAGTGTCCCCGTGCTGTCCCCATGTCCTTCCTGTGTCCTGGGCAGTGTCCCCATGTCCCTCTCGTGTCCCCTTTAGGTTCGGTGCCACCCTGGCCGCTGTCCCCGTGCTGTCCCCATGTCCCCAGGCACCGTCCCCACTCTGTCCCCTTGTCCCCTTTAGGTTTGGTGTCACCCTGGGCGGTGTCCCCGTGCTGGCCGCTGTCCCGGGCACTGTCCCCATGTCCCCAGGCAGTGTCCCCGGGCAGTGTCCCCACTCTGTCCCCATGTCCCTCTCCTGTCCCCTCAGGTCGGTGCCACCCTGGGCGGTGTCCCCGTGCTGGCCGCTGTCCCGGGCAGTGTCCCTGCTGTCCCCGGGCAGTGTCCCCACACTGTCCCCTTGTCCCCTGTAGGTTCAGTGCCACCCTGGGCGGTGTCCCCATGTCCCCGGGCAGTGTCCCCACTCTGTCCCCATGTCCCTCTCGTGTCCCCTTTAGGTTTGGTGCCACCCTGGGCGCTGTCCCCGTGCTGGCCGCTGTCCCAGGCAGTGTCCCTGCTGTCCCCGTGCTGTCCCCACACTGTCCCCTTGTCCCCTGTAGGTTTGGTGCCACCCTGGGCGGTGTCCCCGTGCTGTCCCCACACTGTCCCCTTGTCCCCACAGGTTCGGTGCCACCCTGGGCGGTGTCCCCGTGCTGTCCCCATGTCCCTCTCGTGTCCCCACAGGTTCGGTGCCACCCTGGGCGGTGTCCCCGTGCTGTTCCCATGTCCCTCTCGTGTCCCCACAGGTTCGGTGCCACCCTGGGCGGTGTCCCCGTGCTGGCCGCTGTCGCCTGGCCCTGGCCGTGGCTGCCCGTGCTGGGGGCGGGGCTCTCGGCGGGGGGGGCGGGGCTCCAGGCGCTGCTGGGCGGTTCCCGCCTCCTGCGCGCGCTGGCGCGGACACGGGCGCTGCCGCTGCCCCGCGTGAGTGCCACCACGGGGCCGTGTCCCCAAGGGGGTCCCCGGGGTGTCCCCATGTCCCCAAGGGGGTGCCCATGTCCCCAAGGGGGTCCCCAGGGGGGTCCCCAGGGGTGTCCCCAAGGGGTCCCGGTGTCCCCAAGGGCAGTCCCCATGTCCCCAAGGGGTCCCGGTGTCCCCAAGGGGTCCCGGTGTCCCCAAGGGGTTTTGATGTTCCTAAGGGTGTCCTCGGTGTCCCCAAGGGTGTCCCCAGGGGTGTCCCCAAGGGGTCCCGGTGTCCCCAAGTGGGTCCCCAAGGGGTTCTGATGTTCCTAAGGGTGTCCTCGGTGTCCCCAAGGGGGTCCCCAAGGGGTCCCGGTGTCCCCAGAGGGGTCCTCGGTGTCCCCAAGGGTGTCCCCAAGGGGTCCTGGTGTCCCCAAGGGGGTGCCCAGAGAGTCCCCAATGTCCCCAAGGGGTCCCGGTGTCCCCAGAGGGGTCCTCGGTGTCCCCAATGGGGTCCCCAAGGGGTCCCGGTGTCCTCGGTGTCCCCAAGGGGGTGCCCAGAAAGTCCCCAATATCCCCAAGGGGTCCCCAAGGGGATCCCGGTGTCCCCAAGGGGGTCCCGGTGTTCCTGAAGATGTCCCCCGTGTCACCGAGTGGGTCCTCGATGTCCCCAAGGGTGTCCCCAGAGGGTTCCGGGCTCTCCGAGGGTGTCCCTGGTGTCCCTAAGGGTGTCCTCAATGTCCCTTAGCGGGTCCCCAAGGGGGTCCCGGTGTCCCTGTGGGTGTCCTGGTGTTCCTAAGGGGGTCCTCAGGGTGTCCCCGATGTCCCCAAGGGTGCCCCCAGGGGGTTCCCAGTGTCCCCAAGGGGGTCCTGGTGGCCCTAAGGGGGTTTCTGATGTCTCCAAGGGTGTCCCCAAGGGGTCCCCGGTGTCCCTAAGGGGGTCCCCAAGGGTGTCCTGGGGTTCCTAAGGGTGTCCTTAATGTCCCCAGGGGGGTCCCCAAGGGGTCCCCGATGTTTCCAAGGTTGTCCCCGGTGTCACTAAGGGGGTCCCCGATGTCCCCAAGGGGATCCCCAGGAGGTTCTCAGTGTCCCCAAGGGGGTCCCTAAGGGGTCCCAGTGTCCCTAAGGGTGTCCTGGTGTTCCTAAGGGTGTCCTCAATGTCCCCAAGGGTGTCCCCAGGGGGGTCCGCAATGTCCCCAAGGGGTCCCGGTGTCCCTAAGGGTGTCCTGGTGTTCATAAGTGGGTCCTCGATGTCCCCAAGGGTGTCCCCAGAGGATCCCGGGGTCTCCAAGGGTGTCCCCAATATTCCCAAGGGGTCCCGGTGTCCCTAAGGGGCTTTCTGATGTCCCCAATGTCCCCAGGGTGTCCCTAAGGGTGTCCTCAATGTCCCTAAGGGGGTCCCCCGTGTCCCCAAGGGGGTCCCAATGTCCCCAAGGGGGTCTCCAGGGGGTCCAGGGGTCCCCAAGGGTGTCCCCAAGGGTGTCCCCAATGTCCCCAGGGCGGGTCCCGCTGTCCCTAAGGATGTCCTGGCGTTCCTAAGGGTGGCTTTGGCGGTGTCCTCAATGTCCCCAAGGGGGTCCCCAGGGGTCCCCAGTGTCCCCAAGGGGGTCCCAGTGTCCCCAAGGGGGTCCCGGTGTTCCTAATGGTGTCCTCAATGTCCCCAAGGGGGTCCCCAAGGGGTCTCAGTGTCTCTAAGGATGTCCCCACGAGTGTCCCCAGAGGGTCCCCGATGTCCTCAAGGGGGTCCCCAAGGTCCCAAGGGGTCCCAATGTCCCTAAGGGTGTCTCCAGAGGGTCTCCAATGTCCCCAAGGGGTCCCTGATGTCCCCAAGGGGGTTCCGCTGTACCCAGGGGGGTCCCCAGGGGGTCCCGGTGTCCCTAAGAGTGTCCCCAGGGGTGTCTCCAATGGGTCCCCAATGTCCCCAAGGGAGTCTCGTGTCCCTGAGGGTGTCCCCAAGGGGTCCCGGTGTCTCCAAGGGTGTCCTCAATGTCCCTAAGGGGATCCCCAATGTCCCCAAGGGGTCCCGGTGTCCCCAAGGGTGTCCCCAAAGGGCTCCCCGGTGTTCCCAAGGGGGTTTGTGATGTCCCCAGTGTCCCCAGGGGGGTCCCGGTGTCCCTGGGGGTGTCCTGGTGTCTCCCTCTCCATGTCCCATTGTCCCCACTGTCCCCGTGTCCCCTCTGTGTCCCCTCCAGGTCCTGCTGTCCCCTCTTGTCCCCCCAGGCGCTGTCCCAGGGCTGTCCCCGTGTCCCTCAGTGTCCGTGTGTCCCTTCAGTGTCCCCGTGTCCCTCAGTGTCCCCCATGTTTGTCTGTCCCCGTGTCCCTCAGTGTCCCTGTGTCCCTCAGTGTCCGTGTGTCCCTCAGTGTCCCCATGTCCCCTCAGTGTCCCCGTGTCCCTCAGGGTCCGTCTGTCCCTCAGGCTCTGTCCCGGGGCCGGCTGTGGCCGCTGTTGGTGACCCTGCTGATGTCCCCGTGTCCCTCAGTGTCCGTGTGTCCCTCAGTGTCCCCATATCCCCTCAGTGTCCGTCTGTCCCTCAGGCTCTGTCCCGGGGCCGGCTCTGGCCGCTGTTGGTGACCCTGCTGATGTCCCCATGTCCCTCAGTGTCCGTGTGTCCGTCTGTCCCTCAGGCTCTGTCCCGGGGCCGGCTCTGGCCGCTGTTGGTGACCCTGCTGATGTCCCCATGTCCCTCAGTGTCCGTGTGTCCGTCTGTCCCTCAGGCTCTGTCCCGGGGCCGGCTCTGGCCGCTGTTGGTGACCCTGCTGACCGCTGCCCTGGGGGTGCTCCTGGGCTCTCTGGACCTGCTGGCCCCGGTGCTCTCCGTGTGCGTGGCCCCGCCCCCGGGCGGTGACGTCAGAGCGACGTCAGAGCGGCGTCGGGCTGCCCGGTGACGTCATCCACCCCCCCATCCCCCGCAGGCTGTGCCTGACGTCACACCTGGGGCTGAACCTGGCGTGCGCCCTGCAGGGGCTGCTGCCCACGGCCGGCTGGAGCCCGCGCTGCCCGCTGTACCACTGGTCAGTGAGTGACCGCAGTGACCATGAGTGACCAATGAGTGACCCTGAGTGACCTGCAGTGACCAATGAGTGACCAATGAGTGACCCTGAGTGACCCTGAGTGACCCAGAGTGACCCCTGAGTGACCAATGAGTGACCAATGAGTGACCACTGAGTGACCCTGAGTGACCCTGAGTGACCACTGAGTGACCCCTGTGTGACCCCTGAGTGACCACTGAGTGACCCCTGAGTGACCCTGAGTGACCAATGAGTGACCCTGAGTGACCTGCAGTGACCAATGAGTGACCAATGAGTGACTCTGAGTGACCCTGAGTGACCCTGAGTGACCACTGAGTGACCACTGAGTGACCCTGAGTGACCCCTGAGTGACCATGAGTGACCAATGAGTGACCACTGAGTGACCCTGAGTGACCCCTGAGTGGCCAATGAGTGACCCTGAGTGACCTGCAGTGACCAATGAGTGACCACTGAGTGACCACTGAGTGACCCTGAGTGACCATGAGTGACCACTGAGTGACCACTGAGTGACCCATGAGTGACCAATGAGTGACCCTGAGTGACCATGAGTGACCACTGAGTGACCAATGAGTGACCCATGAGTGACCAATGAGTGACCCCTGAGTGACCCTGAGTGACCCCTGAGTGACCCTGAGTGACCAATGAGTGACTGCTGGCTGTCCCTGTCCCCAGGTCGGTGTCCCTGGCTGGGGCCCTGCTCTGTCTGTCCCTCATGTTTGTCACCTGCTGTCCTTGTGTCCCCGAGTGTCCCCATGCTGTCCCCAGTCGGTGTCCCTGTCCCCATGTCCCCGTGCTGTCCCTATCCCTGAGTGTCCCCATGCTGTCCCCATGTCCCTGTGCCCATGCTGTCCCTGTCCCCATGTCCCTGTCCCTGTGCCCATGTCCCTGTCTCTGTCCCCAGGTCACTGTCCCTGTCCCCATGGTGTCCCTGTCCCTGTCCCCATGTCCCTGTCCCTGTGCCCATGCCCCTGTCCCCATGCTGTCCCCATGGTGTCCCTGTCCCTGTCCCTGTCCCTGTCCCTGTCCCCATGCTGTCCCTGTCCCTGTCCCCATGCTGTCCCTGTCCCCATGTCCCTGTCCCTGTGCCCATGTCCCTGTCTCTGTCCCCAGGTCACTGTCCCTGTCCCCATGCTGTCCCCGTGGTGTCCCTGTCCGTGTCCCCAGGTCGCTGTCCCGCTCCCTGTGCCCAGGTCGCTGTCCCTGTCCCCATGCTGTCCCTGTCCCTGTCCCCACACTGTCCCTGTCCCTGTCCCCATGGTGTCCCTGTCCCTGTCCCCATGCTGTCCCTGTCCCCACGCTGTCCCTGTCCCTGTCCCCATGGTGTCCCTGTCTGTGTCCCCAGGTCGCTGTCCCTGGCCGGGGCCCTGCTGTGCCTGTCCCTCATGTTTGTCACCTGCTGGCACTGCGCCCTGCTGGCCCTGGGCATCGGCGCCACCGCCTACAAATACCTGGAGTTCCGCAGGTGAGGGGACAGCAAAGGGGACACCTGGGGACAGGGACACACCTGGGGGGAAACAGGGACACCTGGGGACAGGGACACACCTGGGGGGGGGAAGGGGACACCTGGGGAAAGGGACACACCTGGGGACACACCTGGGGGGAAAAGGACTCACCTGGGGGGGGAAACAGGGACACACCTGGGGGGAAACAGGGACACACCTGGACAGGAAACAGGGACACACGTGGGGGGAAAGGGACAGGGACACACCTGGGGGGAAAAGGACTCACCTGGGGGGAGGGACAGGGACACACCTGGGGACAGGGACACATCTGGGGGGAAACAGGGACACACCTGGGGACAGGAACAGGGACACACCTGGGGGGAAAGGGACACACCTGAGAGGGAAACAGGGACACACCTGGGGGGAGGGACAGGGGGACACCTGGGGGGAAACAGGGACACCTGGGGGGAAAAGGACTCACCTGGGAGGGAAACAGGGACACACCTGGGGGGAAACAGGGACACCTGGGGGGAAACAGGGACACACCTGGGGGGAAACAGGGACACACCTGGGGGGAAACAGGGACACCTGGGGGGAAACAGGGACACACCTGGGGGGAAACAGGGACACACCTGGGGGGGCCTCACGCTCACCTGTGGGCCCCGCCCCTCCCCCCGCAGCGCCCAGAGCGAGTGGGGGGAGGGGCTGCGGGGGCTCTCGCTGAGCGCGGCCCGGCTGGCGCTGCTGCGGCTGGAGGATGGACGGCCCCCGCCCCCCAGCCTCAGGTGAGAGAGACCCCCCCCAAAATACCCCAAAAACACCCCAAAAACACCCCAAAACAGCCCCCGCCCCCCAGCCCCAGGTGAGAGAGACCCCGCCCCAAAATACCCCAAAAACACCCCAAAACAGCCCCCACCCCCCAGCCGCAGGTGAGAGAGACCCCACCCCAAAATACCCCAAAAACCCCCCAAAAACCCCCCAAAACCCCCCCCAAAACCCCCCAAAAACAGCCCCCGCCCCCCAGCCGCAGGTGAGAGAGACCCCACCCCAAAAACAGCCCCAAAACCAGCCCAAAAACAGCCCCAAAACAGCCCAAAAACAGCCCAAAATACCCCAAAAACACCCCAAAACAGCCCCTGCCCCCAGCCAAAGGTGAGACCCCAAAATATCCCAAAACCAGCCTCAAACACCCCAATACCACCCCCAAAAACAGCCCCCAAAACATCCCTGAACCCCCCAGCCTCAGGCGGGAGAGACCCCCAAAACCCCCCTAAAACCCCCTAAAACCCCCCCAAAACACCCCAAAAACCCCCTAAAACCCCCCCAAAAGCAGCCCCCGCCGCCAGTCTCAGGTGAGACCCCCCCTGAACTCCCCCCACGTCCCCCTCCCTCTGTCGTCCCCCCCCCATGTCCCCTCGTTGGTGCTGTCCAAGCCCTGTGCCCCCCCCCATGTCCCCTCGTTGGTGCTGTCCAAGCCCTGTCCCCCCCCTGTCCCCAGGTCCCCCCCTCGTGACCCCGTTTCTCTCTGTCCCCCCCCCCCCCAGGCCGCAGCTGTTGGTGCTGTCCTATCCCTGTCACGCCCCCCATGTCCCCGTGTCCCCCGCCATGTCCCCAGGCCCTGTGTCACCCCCCCGTGTCCCCACGTCCCCACAGCGCCCCTCATGTCCCCGTATTCCCCCCAGTGACCCCCCAGTTCCTCTCTCTGTTGGTGCTGTCCAATCCTGGGGACCCCCCCAGTGTCCCCCCCATGTCCCCCCGTCCCTGTCACTCCCACAGTGACCCCCATGTCCCCCCCCAGTGACCCCCATGTCCCCCCCCCCAGTGACCCCGTTCCTCTCTCTGTTTCCCTCCCCCCCCCCAGGCCGCAGCTGTTGGTGCTGTCCTGTCACCCCCACCGTGTCCCCCCCGTGTCCCCAAGTCCCTGTGTCACCCCCCCCATGTCCCCATGTCCCTGTGACCCCCAGGGTTCCCCCCGTGTCCCCAGGCCCTGTGTCACCCCCCCCAAGTCCCCACGTCCCCCCGGTGACCCCATTTCTCTCTCTCTGTCTCCGTCCCCCCCCCATGTCCCCCAGTGACCCCCACAGTGACCCCCACATGACCCCCCAGTGACCCCCATGTCCCCCCCCAGTGACCCCGTTCCTCTCTCTGTCCGTCCCCCCCGCCCCAGGCCGCAGCTGTTGGTGCTGTCCAAGCCCGGGGACCCCCCCGGCCCCCCCCCCCGGCCGGAGCTGGTGGCACTGGCCGCGCAGCTGCAGGGGGGGGGGCGGGGCCTGACCGTGCTGGGGGCGGTGCTGGGCGGGGCCCTGCACGAGGAGCTGCCCCGGGCGCGCGGGGCTGAGAAGGTCAGAGGTCACGGAGGGGTCATGGGGGGTCACGGGGGGTCACGGGGTCATGGGGTTATTGGGGTTTATGGGGGCGGGGCCTGACCGTGCTGGGGGCGGGGCTGGGCGGGGCCCTGCACGAGGAGCTGCCCGGGGCCGGGGGGGGGCTGAGAGGGTCAGTGGGGGTCAAAGGTCATGGGGGGGTTCATGGTGGGGTCACAAGGGTCATTGGGGGGTCACGGGGTCATGGGAGGGTCACGGAGGTTATGGTGTCATGGGAGTCATGGGGAGGTCATTGGGGTGGGGGCTTTGGGGTGTCCCTGTCCCCATGTCCCTGACGGTGTCCCTGTCCCCGTCCCTGTCCCACGTCCCCATGTCCCATAACCCTGTCCCCATATCCCATGTCCCTGACTGTGTCCCCTGTGTGTCCCCATGTCCCTGACACTGTCCCTGTGTGTCCCCAGGCGCTGCGGGTGGCGCTGTCCCTGCCGGTGTCCCCCTGTCCCTGACAGTGTCCCTGTGTCCCCAGGCGCTGTGGGTGGCACTGTCCCGGTTTCGGTGTCCCCATTCCCTGCTGGTGTCCCCATGTCCCTGACAGTGTCCCCATGTCCCTGACAGTGTCCCTGTGTCCCCAGGCGCTGCGGGTGGCGCTGTCCCTGCCGGTGTCCCCCTGTCCCTGACAATGTCCCCATGTCCCTGTGTGTCCCCCTGTCCCTGACAGTGTCCCTGTCCCTGTGTGTCCCCAGGCGCTGCGGGTGGCGCTGTCCCGGTGTCCCCCTGTCCCTGACAATGTCCCCATGTCCCTGTGTGTCCCCATGTCCCTGACAGTGTCCCTGTGTGTCCCCAGGCGCTGCGGGTGGCGCTGTCCCGGGCCGGTGCCCGCGGTTTCGTGCAGGTGTTGGTGACCCCGGAGCCGGGGGCGGGGCTGGCGGCGCTCGTGCAGGGGGTGGGGCTGGGGGCGCTCCGCCCCAACACCGTCCTGCTGGGCTGGCCCCGCCGCTGGCGGCAGCAGCCCGACCCCGCCAGGGCCGCCCGGGACTTCGTGGGTACGGGGGGGACAGCGGGGACAGCGGGGACAGCGGGGGGGTTGGGGACAATGGGGGGGTTGGGGGGACTGGGGACATTGGGGACATTGGGGACAATGGGGACTTCGTGGGTACAGGGACACTGGGGGGACATTGGGGACAATGGGGGGATTGGGGACATTGGGGACATTGGGGGGATTGGGGACATTGGGGACATTGGGGGGACTGGGGACAATGGGGGGATTGGGGACAATGGGGGCTTCCTGGGTACAGGGACACTGGGGCAACATTGGGGACATGGGGGGGATTGGGGACATTGGGGACAGTGGGGGCATTGGGAACATTGCGGGAATTGGGGGCAATGGGGACATTGGGGGTATTGGGGACATTGGGGGGGACATTGGGGGATTGGGACATTGGGAACATTGGGGGTATTGGGGACATTGGGGGGATTGGGGCAATGGGGACTTTGTGAGTACGGGGGACATTGGGGACAATGGGGACATTGGGGACATTGGGGGCAATGGGGGCAATGGGGACTTTGGGGGTACGGGGACATTGGGGGTATTGGGGACATTGGGGACATTGGGGGCAATGGGAGCAATGGGGACTTTGGGGGTATGGGGACATTGGGGGGGACAATGGGGGGGTTGGAGGGATTGGGGACAATGGGGACATTGGGGGCATTTGGGACCTTGGGGATTTGAGTGGGTTGGAGACATTGGAGGGATTGAGGACCACAGGGGGACTGGGGACATTGGGGACATCGTGGGGATTGGGGACATTGAGGGGATTGGGGACCTTGGGCGCAATGGGGATATTGGGGGAGTTGGGGACATTGGGGGGATTGGAGACATTCGGGACATTGGGAGGATTGGGGGGATTGGGGACATTGGGGACAATGGGGGGATTGGGGGGACATTGGGGGGACATTGGGGGGATTGGGGCATTGGGGGGATTGGGGACAATGGGGCAATGGGGGGGATTGGGGACATTGGGGGGATTGGGGACATTGGGGACAATGGGAGGATTGGGACATTGGGGACAGTGGGGACTTTGTGGGTACAGGGACAATGGGGGGATTGGGGGGATTGGGACATTGGGGACAATGGGGGGATTGGGGACACTGGGGACACTGGGGACATTGGGTACAATGGGGACTTCGTGGGTACAGGGGACATTGGGGACAATGAGGACAATGGGAGGATTGGGGACATTGGGGACAATGGGGGCTTCGTGGGTACGGGGACATTGAGGGGATTGGGGACATTGGGGAGATTGGGGACAATTGCAGACATTGTGGGGATTTGGGACGTTGGGGACATTGAGGGGATTGGGGACAATGGGGGGACTGGGGGATTGGGGACATTGAGGGGATTGGGGACATTGGGGACAATGGGAGGAGTGTAGACGTTGTCGACACCGGGGACATTGGGGTGGGGGCACTGGGGGGATTTGGGACATCGCGAGGATTGGGGGCGTTGAGGGCGTTTGGGGGATGGGGACATTGGGGACATTGGGGGATTGGGGGGGTTGGGGACATTGGGGGATTGGGGACATTGGGGACTTCATGGGTATGAGGGACACTGGGGAGACTTTGGAAGGATTGGGGACATTGGGGACATTGGGGGATTGGGACATTGGGGACATTGGGGGTACGGGGGGGACATTGGGGACAGTGAGGGGACGGCGGGGGGGATTTGGGACATTGGCGATATTGGGGACAATGGGGACATTGTGGGTACAGGGGACACCGGGACAGCGGGGACATCGGGGGGACTGGGGACGTCGTGGGTATGGGGGACAACAGGGGGACAGTGGGGACAATGGGGGGATTGGGGACTTCATGGGTAGAGGGGACACTTGGGGGGACATTGGGGGGATTGGGGACATGGGGTGGCATGGGGGGAGATGTGGGGTGGGAACGGATGGGAGGGACATTGGGGGACACGGAGAGGGGACATGGGGGGACAGAGGAGCGGGAGGATCTGGGGGCACTCGGGGATCACCGGGGGTCACCAGGACGAGGCGGGGCGGGGGGGGGGTCACACAGGGACACCTGGGGATGTCCCTGGTGTCCCCATGTCCCAGCTGATGTCCCCTCCGTCCCCATGTCCCCTCGGCGTGTCCCGCTGTCCCCGCCGATGTCCCCTCTCTGTGTCCCCAGAGCTGCTGCGGGTGGCGGGTGCGGCGGGCCGGGCCCTGCTGGTGTCCAAGGGCGGAGCGGAGCCCGGCCCGGCCCCGGGGGTGTCCCCGGGGGTGTCCCCGGTGCCGGGGCTGTCCCCGGGGGTGTCCCCGTGCCCGGGGGTGTCCCCGGGGGTGTCCCCGGGGGGGTCCCTGGATGTCTGGTGGGTGGTGGGCACCGGGCGCCTCCTGACGCTGCTGCCGCTGCTGCTCCGACAGCACCCGGTAGGGGGCGCCGTGGGGCGGGGCCTCAAGGGGGCGGGGCCTCAACGGGAGGGGCGGGGCTTGAGCGGGGCGGGGCTTGAATAATGAGGAAGGGCTTGGATTGTGTGGGTAGGGATAGAAAGGGTGGGGGCGGGGCTTGAGCTGTGGGCGGGGCTTGAATGGTGAGGGAGGGGCTTGAATAGTGGGGAGGGGCTTGGAAAAAGGGGAGGGGCTTGAATAGTGGGGCGGGGCTTGAGTTATGGGGAGGGGCTTGGATTGTAGGGCGGGGATTGAATGGTGGAAGCTGGGTTTGAATGGTGGGGGCGGGGCTTGAGTTGTGGGTGGGGCTGGAACAGGAGGGAGGGGCTTAAACAGTGGGGGGAGGGGATTAAAGTATGGGGCGGGGCTGGAACAGGAGGGAGGGGCTTAAACAGTGGGGGGGAGGGGATTAAAGTATGGGGCGGGGCTTGAGTTGTGGGGTGGGGCTTAGATGATGGGATTTTGGGAGGGATTTTGGGGCGATTTTTGGGGGGATTTTGGGGTCTCACCCGTACCTGTCCCAGGTGTGGCGGGGCTGCCCCCTGCGCCTGTTTATGATGGGATTTTGGGGTGGTTTTTGGGGGGATTTTTGGGGAGATTTTTGGATGGATTTTTGGGGGGATTTTTGTGCATTTTGGGGTCTCACCCGTACCTGCCCCAGGTGTGGCGAGACTGCCCCCTGCGCCTGTTCACGGTGGGATTTTGGGGGGATTTTTGGGGGGATTTTGGGGTCTCACCCGTACCTGCCCCAGGTGTGGTGGGGCTGCCCCCTGCGCCTGTTTATGATGGGATTTTGGGGTGATTTTTGGGGGGATTTTGGGGATTTTGGGGTCTCACCCGTACCTGCCCCAGGTGTGGTGGGGCTGCCCCCTGTGCCTGTTTATGATGGGATTTTGGGGTGATTTTTGGGGGGATTTTGGGGATTTTGGGGTCTCACCCGTACCTGTCCCAGGTGTGGTGGGGCTGCCCCCTGCGCCTGTTTATGATGGGATTTTGGGGTGATTTTTGGGGGGATTTTGGGGATTTTGGGGTCTCACCCGTACCTGTCCCAGGTGTGGTGGGGCTGCCCCCTGCGCCTGTTTATGATGGGATTTTGGGGTGGTTTTGGGGGGGATTTTTGGAGGGATTTTTAGATGGATTTTTGAGGGGATTTTTGGGGGGATTTTTGGGGGGATTTTGGGGTCTCACCCGTACCTGCCCCAGGTGTGGCGGGGCTGCCCCCTGCGCCTGTTCACGGTGGCGCTGCTGGAGGACAACAGCGAGCGGCTGCGGCGCCTGCTCGAGGCCGTGGTGCGGCGCCGGGGGCTGCCGGCACAGGTGCACGTGGTGGAGCTGGTGAGAACCATAAAACACCCCGAAATACACCTGGGAACCCCCAAAAATACACCTGAGAACCCCAAAAGTACCCCAAATCCAGCCCTGCCCCACCCTGCCTGCACAGGTGCTTGTGGTGGAGCTGGTGAGGGCCAAAACCACCCCAAAATACACCTGGGTCACCCCAAAAACCTCACTTGAGATACAACTGGGACACCCCAAGAATTACACCTGAGATACCCCAAAAATACACCTGGGAGCCCCCAAAATTTCCCCAAAAATACACCTCGGAACCCCAAAATTTCCCCAAAAATACACCCGTAAACCCCAAAATCTCCCCAAAAATACACCTGGGAACCCCCAAAATGTCGCCAAAAATACACCTGGGAACCCCAAATTTCCCTGAAAATACACCTGGGAACCTCCAAAAATACACCTGGGAGCCCCAAAATTTCCCCAAAAATACACCCGGGAATCCCAAAATTTCCCCAAAATTACACCTGGGAGCCCCCAAACACATCTGAGATACACCTGGGACACCCCAAAACTACCCCAGACACAGCACACCTGCTCCGTACTGGTTTATACCGGTCCATATTGGTCGGTACTGGTCTGTACTGGTTTATACTGGTTTATACTGGTTTATACTGGTTTATACCGCCCCGGACCGGTTCATACTGGCTTATACTGGTCTGCACTGGTCCGTACTGGTTTACACTGTCTGACAGTGATTTATACTGCTCTGTACCACTCCATACTGGTCCGTACTGGTTTGTACTGGCCTGTATCAGTCTGTACTGGTTTATACTGGTTCATACCGGTCCATACTGGTTTATACCGGTCTGTAGCGGTTTATACTGGTCCGTACTGGTCTGTGCTGGTCCGTACTGGTCTGTGCTGGTCCGTACTGGTCCATACTGGTCCACACTGGTCCATACTGGTCCGTACCGGTCCGTACTGGTCCGTACTGGTCCGTACTGGTCCGTACCAGTCCGTACTGGTCTGTACTGGTCCATGCGGGTCCCTACTGGTCCATACCGGTCTGTACTGGTCCCTACTGGTCCGTACTGGTCCGTACTGGTCCGTACTGGTCCATACCAGTCCGTACTGGTCCATACTGGTCCGTACTGGTCCATACTGGTCCGTACTGGTCCATACTGGTCTGTACTGGTCCGTACTGGTCCGTACTGGTCTGTACTGGTCCATACTGGTCCGTACCGGTCCGTACCAGTCCGTACTGGTCCGTACTGGTCCATACTGGTCCGTACTGGTCCATACTGGTCCGTACTGGTCCGTATTAGTCCGTACTGGTCCGTACCGGTCCGTACTGGTCCATACCGGTCCGTACTGGTCCATACTGGTCCGTACTGGTCCGTACCGGTCCGTCCCGGTTCCCCAGCACGACGGCGCGGTCTCTGATTACACGTACGAGCGGACGCTGATGATGGAGCAGCGCTCGCAGATGCTGCGGCAGCTGCGCCGAGCCCAGGTGACGTCATCGCCCTGTCCGTGACGTCATCGCCCCATCTGTGACGTGATAGCCACACCCATGACGTCGTTGCTCATGGATGTGACTTCATCACCTTCCCTATGACGTCATCACCCTGTCTGTGATGGTCCCACCCTCCCCATGATGTCATCGCCCTGTATGTGACGTCATCACCACCCCATGGTGTAACCATATCATCTGTGATGTCATCACCCCCTTCCCATTATGTCATCATCCTCCCTGTGATGTCATCACACCCCCCATGATGTCATTTCCCCGTCAGTGACATCATTACAGCATGCTTGTGACGTCATCACCCTGTCTGTGACATCATCACCACCTCCATGCTGTCATTGCTCATGTCCGTGATGTCATTGACCTCCTTGTGACGTCATCACACCTGTGATGTCATCAGTGTCGATGATGTCATCACCCTCCCAGTGACATCATCTACACTCCCATGATATAATCACACTGTGATGTCATCATGCCTCCCCATGATGTCATCGTCCTCCCTGTGACATCATCACCACCCCCATGATGTCATTGCTCATGTCTATGATGTCATTCCCCTGTGACATCATCACACTATCTGTGACGTCATCACCATTTCCATGACATAATCTCTCTTGTCGATGATGTCAGCATCCCGTGTGTGACATCATCACTCTGCCTCTGACGTCATCACACTCTCTGGGATGTCACCACCCTGACTATGACATCATAACCCCGTGTGTGACATCATCACCCCATCTGTGACGTCACAGTTCTGACCGCGCCATTGTCACACCTGCCTGCGATGTCATTACCCTGCCCATGACCTCATCCCCGTGTCCGTGACGTCATCGTATTGTCTGTGATGTCATGGTCACACTTGTGACATCATTTCCCCCTTTGTGACGTCACAGGGAGGCCCCGCCCCCTCGCACCCGCCCAGCGCCGCCGAGGAGGACGAGGGGGGGGGAGGGGAACCCCGGAGAGGGCCCAGCCCGTGAGTGGAACTGGGAACAAACTGGGAACAAACTGGGAACAAACTGGGAACGGACTGGGATGGACTGGGATGGACTGGGAGGGACTGGGAACAAACTGGGAGGGACTGGGATGGACTGGGATGGACTGGGATGGACTGGGAACAAACTGGGATGAACTGGGAACAAACTGGGAGGGACTGGGCCATACTGGGCCATACTGGGCTGAGGCTGGGCCATACTGGTCCATACTGGTCCATACTGGGAGGGCGGGGTTTGGGGCTCTGGGCTGTACCGGGGGCTGGAGGGGGTGGCACTGGTGGGGACTGGTCCGTACTGGTTTGTACTGGTCTGTACCGGTCTGTACTGGTTGGGTACGGACCAGCATTAACCCGTACTGGTACGGAGCAGTGTAATGAGTTCATACTGGTCCATACTGGTTTATACTGGTCTGTACTGGTTTATACCAGTGCAAACCGGTCCGTACTGGCCCATTCTGGTTTATACTGGTCCTTAGCAGTTTATACTGGTCTGCACCAGTCTATACTGGTTTATACTGGTTCGTAGCAGTTTATACCAGTATGGAGTGGTCTTGACCGGTCTGTACCAGTCCATACTGGTTTATACCGGTCCATACTGGTTTATACCGGTCTGTACCAGTCCATACTGGTCCATACTGGTCCATACTGGTTTGTACTGGTCCATACTGGTCCATACTGGTCCATACTGGTCCATACCGGTCCATACTGGTCCATACCAGTCCATACCGGTCAATACCAGTCCATACTGGTCCATACTGGTCTGTACTGGTCAGGGGGAACGTCCGGTGCATGGACTGGGACATTGGGGGGGGATGGTCAGTGGGGTCTGTACTGGTCCATACTGGTTTGTACTGGTCTGTACCGGTCCGTACTGGTTTGTATTGGTCCATACCGGTCCATACCGGTCCATACCGGTCCATACTGGTCTGTACTGGTCAGGGGGAACGTCCGGCGCATGCACGCCGCCATTGGGGGGGGATGGTCAGTGGGGTCTATACTGGTTCATACCGGTCTGTACCAGTTCATACCGGTCCATACTGGTCCATACTGGTCTGTACTGGTCTGTACTGGTCCATACTGGTCCATACCGGTCCATACTGGTCTGCACTGCTCAGGGGGAACGTCCGGCGCATGCACTGGGACATTGGGGGGGGATGGTCAGTGGGGTCTGTACTGGTCCATACTGGTTTGTATTGGTCCATACCGGTCCATACTGGTCCATACCGGTCTGTACTGGTTTGTACCGGTTCGTACCGGTCCATACCGGTCTGTACTGGTTTGTACCGGTTCGTACCGGTTCATACCGGTCCATACCGGTCCATACTGGTCCATACCGGTCTGTACTGGTTTGTACCGGTCCATACCGGTCCATACCGGTCCATACTGGTCCATACCGGTCTGTACTGGTTTGTACCGGTCCGTACCGGTCCATACCGGTCTGCACTGCTCAGGGGGAACGTCCGCCGCATGGACGCCGCCGAGCGCCTCAACGCCGCCATCTTGGCGCACTCGGGGGGGGCGGGGCTGGTGCTGCTGGACCTGCCGCCCCCTCCCCCACCCCGGCCGCACCGGCCCCGCGAGAACTGCATCCGAAAATGGGGGAAAAACGGGGGAAAACGGGGAAAATGGGGAATAATGGGGATAATGGGGAAATGGGGATAATGGGGAAATGGGGATAATGGGGATAATGGGAAAAACGGGGGAAAACGGGGAAAATGGGGAATAATGGGGATAAATGGGGATAATGGGGAAATGGGGATAATGGGGAAATTGGGATAATGGGAAAATGGGGAAAATGGGGAAAATGGGGAAAATGGGGAAATGGGGATGGTGAAATGGGGATAATGGGGAAAATGGGAAAAATGGGGAAAATGGGGATAATGGGGATAAATGGGGATAATGGGGAAATGGGGATGGGGAAATTGGGATAATGGGAAAAATGGGGAAAATGGGAAAAATGGGAAAATGGGGATAATGGGGATAATGGGAAAAATGGGAAAATGGGGATAATGGGGAAAATGGGAATGGGGGAAATGGGGATAGTGGGGAAAATGGGAAAAATGGGGAATAATGGGAAAAATGGGAATGGGGGAAATGGGGGAACCCGGCCCTGTGAGAACTGGATCCGAATTGGGGAAAAATGGGGAAAATGGGAAATAATGGGGAAAATGGGGATAATGGGGAAAATGGGGATAATGGGGAAAATGGGGGAAATGGGGAATAATGGGGAAAATGGGGATAATGGGGGAAATGGGGATAATGGGGAATAATGGGGGAATTGGGGGAACCTGGCCCTGCGAGAACTGGATCCGAATTGGGGGGGAAATGGGAAAAAATGGGGAAAAATGGGGAATAATGGGGACAATGGGGAAATGGGGATAATGGGGAAAAATTGGGGAAATGGGGATAATGGGAAAAAAGGGAAAAATGGGAAAAATGGGAATGGGGGAAATGGGGAAACCCGGCCCTGCGAGAACTGGATCCGAATTGGGGGAAAAACGGGGAAAAATGGGGAAAATGGGGATAATGGGGATAATGGGGATAATGGGAATAATGGGAATGGGGGAAATGGGGATAGTGGGAAAAATGGGAAAAAAGGGAAAAATGGGAAAAATGGGAATGGGGGAAATGGGGATAATGGGAAAAATGGGAAAAAAGGGAAAAATGGGAAAAATGGGAATGGGGGAAATGGGGAAACCCGGCCCCGCGAGAACTGGATCCGAAATTGGGGGGAAAATGGGGAAAATGGGAAAAATGGGAAAAATGGGAAATGGGGGAAACTGGGAGGAATGGGGGAAACTGGGAGTTACTGGGAGGGCACTGGGAGTTGTTGGGTGTTGCTGGGAGGGTACTGGGAGGTACTGGGAGGTACTGGGAGGTACTGGGAGGGTACTGGGAGGTACTGGGAGGGCACTGGGGGTTACTGAGAGTTACTGGGAGGGCACTGGGAGTTGTTGGGTGTTACTGGGAGGGTACTGGGAGGTACTGGGAGGGCACTGGGGGTTACTGGGAGGGCACTGGGAGGGCACTGGGGGTTACTGGGAGTTACTGGGAGGGCACTGGGGGTTACTGGGGATCACTGGGAGTCCCTGGGAGGGCTCCGGAGGTCCCTGGGAGGGTACTGGGAGGTACTGGGAGGGTACTGGTTTGTACTGGTTTATACTGGTGAGCCCTTGACCCCAGCCCAGATCTGGAGTTCCTGGAGGTGCTGACCGAGGGCCTGGGGCCGGTGCTGCTCGTCAGGGACGGGGACGGAGATGGAGACCAGTGCTCCCAGTATGGAACTGGGAACGACACTGGGGAGCCCTGAGAGCCCAGTATGGAACTGGGAATGGGCCCAGTGCTCCCAGTATGGAACTGGGAATGGGCCCAGTGCTCCCAGTATGGAACTGGGGACAACACTGGGGAGCCCTGAGAGCCCAGTATGGGACTGGGAGGGACTGGGATGGACTGGGAGGGAACTGGGAATGGGCCCAGTGCTCCCAGTATGGAACTGGGAATGGAGCCCAGTGCTCCCAGTATGGAACTGGGGACGGCAATGGAGAGCCCTGAGAGCCCAGTGTTCCCAGTTCACTCCCAGTGCTCCCAGTATGGAACTGGGAACGACACTGGGGAGCCCAGTGCTCCCAGTATGGAACTGGGAATGAGCCCAGTGCTCCCAGTATGGAACTGGGAATGGGCCCAGTGCTCCCAGTATGGAACTGGGAATGGGCCCAGTGCTCCCAGTACGGAACTGGGAATGAGCCCAGTGCTCCCAGTATGGAACTGGGAATGGGCCCAGTACTCCCAGTATGGAACTGGGGACGGCAATGGAGAGCCCAGTGCTCCCAGTTCACTCCCAGTGCTCCCAGTATGGAACTGGGAATGGGCCCAGTGCTCCCAGTATGGAACTGGGAATGGGCCCAGTGCTCCCAGTATGGAACTGGGGACGGCAATGGAGAGCCCAGTGCTCCCAGTTCACTCCCAGTGCTCCCAGTATGATCCCGTTGCCCTCCCAGTTCACTCCCAGTGCTCCCAGTATGGAACTGGGAATGGCGCCCAGTGCAGCCCAGTGCTCCCAGTATGATCCCGTTGCCCTCCCAGTTCACTCCCAGTGCTCCCAGTATGGCCCCAGTGCCCTCCCAGTGCTTCCAGTGCCTTCCCAGTTCACTCCCAGTGCTCCCAGTTCGCTCCCAGTTCGCTCCCAGTTCACTCCCAGTGCTCCCAGTCCGGTCCCAGTCCTTTGCTGGTTTTCGCACTTTGATTTCACCAAAGATCCTCAATAAAACCACCCCAAAAATGGAAATTTTGGAGCCCTGGTGGATTTTGGGGTCTCTGAGGGGATTTTGCTGCTTCCTGAGGGGATTTTTGGGGGCCTCTGAAGGGATTTTGGGGCCCAGTGGATTTTGGGGTTCTCTAAAGGAATTTTGTGGCCCGGGTGGATTTTTGCCATCTCTGAGGGGATTTTGAGGCTCCCCGAGGGGACTTTGGGGCTCTCGGAGGGGAATTTGGGGCTCTTTTGGTGATTTTTGGGGATCTCTGAGGGGATTTTGAGGTCCAGTGGATTTTTGGGGATCTCTGAGGGGATTTTGAGGTCCAGTGGATTTTTGGGATCTCTGAGGGGATTTTGGAGCCCCGGTGGATTTTGTGGTTCTCCGAAGGAATTTGGGCCTCCCTGAGGGGATTCTGGGGGTCCCTGAGGCGATTTTGGGGCTCCCTGACAGAAATTCGGGGCTCTCGCGGCGATTTCGGTCTCCCTGAGGGAATTTGAGAAGGGGGAGGGGCCAGAAGTGGGCGTGGCCTCACTCCAAACACGCGCCAGCGCCTCCCACACGTGACGGCCCCTCCTACACGTGACCTTCACTGCGACACGTGACCGTCCATCCTGCACGTGACTGCGCGCGCCGAGGGGGCGTGGTCGTTGCAGAAGGGCTGCGGTCGCTGCCCTGAGGGGGCGTGGCCACGTGCCCTGAAGGGGCGTGGCAGCGGCGGAGTGGGCGTGTCCTCACGCTGAGAGGGGGTGTGATCGCTGCTCGGAGGGGGCGTGGCTGCTTCTCTGAGGAAGTATGACCGCCACGGAGTGGGCGTGACCGCATGCGCTGAAGGGGCGTGGTCACTGCAGAGGGGGCGTTTCCCTGCGTTGAGGAGGCGTGGTCGCTGCTCTGAGGGGGCGTGGCCGCTGCGCTGAGGGGGCGTGGCTGCTTCTCTGAGGAAGTATGACCGCCACGGAGTGGGCGTGACCGCATGCGCTGAAGGGGCGTGGTCACCGCAGAGGGGGCGTTTCCCTGCTTTAAGAGGGCGTGGTCGCTGCAGAGGGGGCGTGGCCGCTGCTCTGAGGGGGCGTGGCCAATGCTGAGCGGCCGCCGTTCCCCTGCAGAGGGGGCGTGGCCATACGCTCTGAAAGGGGCGTGTCCGCCGCAGAGTGGGCGTGGCCTGTGCCGTGAGGGGACGCTCCAAGATGGCGGCTCCGGCTGCGCTCTGGGCGCTGCTCTCGGCCCTGGCCGGGCTCGCTCCGGGCCCCGCGGGGGCCTCGCAGCTCCCGCTGCTCGTCTGGAGCACGGAACGGTGCGACCGCGGGGATTGACAGCTCCGCGGGGATTTGGGGCTTTTTTTGGGGGGATTTGAGGCTGTTTGGGGGCGCTAAGAGGGTTCGGGGGGGGTTGAGGGGGCTTGGGGATATTTGAGGGGGGACTTGGCGCGGTTCGAGGATCCTTTAGGGGGATTCGCGGCTTTTTTTGGGGAGGTTTGAGGGAGTTTTGAGGGGATTTCTGGAGGGTGAGAGGATTTGGGGCCTCCGAGTGGCCTCGGGAGGGGTTTTGGGGGGCCTTGGGGGTTTTCTGGGAGGAAATTTGGGGCTTTTTGGGAACATTTGAGGAAGTTTTGAGGGCATTTAGGGGTGCTGAGAGGCCTCAAGGAGCCCTCAGGGGAGCCTGGGGGGGACTTGGGCCTTTTTTAGGGGACATTTGCGGCTTTTTCAGTAAAATTTAAGGAGCTTTTGAGGGGATTTGTGTGGCTGAGGGGGTTTAGGGGCACTGAGAAGCCTCAGAGAAGCCTGGGGGGGGATTTGGGCCATTTTTAGGAAAATTTGAGGAGGTTCTGAAGGGATTTGGGGGCTGAGTGGCCTCAAGAGGAGTTTTGGGGGGGCTTGGGGATCCTTTAGGAGGAAATTTGGGCCTTTTTTGAGGAGGTTTGAGGGGGTTTTGAGGGGATTTGGGGGGCTGAGAAGCCTCGGGGGGGATTTGTGGGGGCTCAGGGGTCTTTTAGGGGGGTTTGGGCCTTTTTTGGGGGAGATTTGAGGGAGTTTTTAGGGCATTTAGGGGCGCTGAGAGGCCTCAAAAAGCCCTCAGGAGAGTGTGGGGGGGATTTGGGGCTTTTTTTGGGGAGATTTGAGGGGGGTTTAAGGGAATTTTGGGGCTGAGAGGCCTCAAGAATTCCTTAGAGGAGCCTGAGGGGGGCTCAGGAGTAATTTGGGAGGAAATTTGGGGATTTTTGGGAACATCTGAAGAAGTTTTGAGGGGATTTAGGGGCACTGAGAGGCCTCAGAAAGCCCTCAGAGGAGCCTGGGGGGGGATTTGGGGCTTTTTTGGGGAGATTTGGGGGAATTTTGAGGGGATTTGGGGGAATTTTGAGGGGATTTAGGGGCACTGAGAGGCCTCAGAAAGCCCTCAGAGGACCTGGGGGGGGATTTGGGGCTTTTTTGGGGAGATTTGGGGGAGTTTTGAGGGGATTTGGGGACCCTGAGAGCCCTCAAAATCGCTTTGGGGGGGCTCGAGACTGATTTGGGGTCTGTGGGTGATTTTGGGGCCCCTGATTGTGATTTTGGGGTCCCTCTTTGTGATTTTGGGGTCCCCATGGTGATTTTGGGGTCCCTCTTTGTGATTTTGGGTCCCCCGATTGTGATTTTGGGGTCCCCAGGGTGATTTTGGGGTCCCTCTTTGTGATTTTGGGTCCCTTTTTGTGATTTTGGAGCCCCTGATTGTGATTTTGGGGTCCCCAGGGTGATTTTGGGGTCTCTCTTTGTGATTTTGGGGTCCCTTTTTGTAATTTTGGGGTCCCTCTTTGTGATTTTGGGGTCCCCAGGGTGATTTTGGGGTCCCTGATGATGAATTTTGGGCTCCCCACGTCCCTGTGGTCGCCCCATCGCTCCCTGGGGTAATTTTGGGGCGCTGCCGATGAATTTTGGGGTCCCCGTTTGTGTTTTTGGGGTGCCCAGGTCTCTGTGGGTGCCCCCAGCCCTCCCAGGGTTATTTTGGGGTGCTGATGATGAATTTTGGGGTGCTGATGATGAATTTTGGGGTGCTGATGATAAATTTCGGGGTGCCCAGGTCCCTCCCACCCCTCCCAGGGTTATTTTGGGTGCTGCTGATCGATTTTGGGGTGCTGATGATGAATTTTGGGGTGCTGCTGATGAATTTGGGGTGCTGCTGATGAATTTGGGGTGCCCAGGTCCCCCCCAGCCCTCCCAGGGTTATTTTGGGTGCTGCTGATGAATTTTGGGTGCTGATGATGAATTTTGGGGTGCCCCCTCCCCTCCCAGGGTTATTTTGGGTGCTGCTGATGAATTTTGGGGTGCTGCTGATGAATTTTGGGGTGCTGCTGATGAATTTGGGGTGCTGATCGATTTTGGGGTGCTGATGATGAATTTTGGGGTGCTGCTGATGAATTTGGGGTGCCCAGGTCCCCCCCAGCCCTCCCAGGGTTATTTTGGGTGCTGCTGATGAATTTTGGGGTGCTGATGATGAATTTGGGGTGCTGCTGATGAATTTGGGGTGCTGCTGCTGAATTTTGGGTGCTGATGATGAATTTTGGGGTGCTGCTGATGAATTTGGGGTGCTGCTGATGAATTTTGGGTGCTGATGATGAATTTGGGGTGCTGATGATGAATTTGGGGTGCTGCTGCTGAATTTTGGGTGCTGATGATGAATTTTGGGGTGCTGATGATGAATTTGGGGTGCTGATGATGAATTTGGGGTGCTGATGATGAATTTGGGGTGCTGATGATGAATTTGGGGTGCTGATGATGAATTTGGGGTGCCCAGGTCTCTGTGGGCGCCCCCAGCCCTCCCCGCGGGCCGGGCTCTGTCGGAGCCGGAGCTGCAGCAGCTGCTGGAGCCGGGGCTGCGCCGGGGACCGCGAACGGTGCTGCTGTTCCTGCAGGATCAGGTCAGATAAAACACCCCAAATACCCTGAAAATATCCCCAAAATATCCCAAAACCATCCCAAAACAACCCCAAAAATACCCCCAAAATATCCCCAAAATATCCCAAAATATCCCCAAAATATCCCAAAAATATCCCCAAAATATCCCCAAAATATCCCAAAATATCCCCAAAATATCCCAAAAATATCCCCAAAATATCCCCAAAATATCCCAAAAATACCCCAAAACCATCCCAAAACAACCCCAAAAATACCCCCAAAATATCCCCAAAATATCCCAAAATATCCCCAAAATATCCCAAAAATATCCCCAAAATATCCCCAAAATATCCCTAAAATATCCCAAAATATCCCCAAAATATCCCAAAAATATCCCCAAAATATCCCCAAAATATCCCCAAAATATCCCAAAATATCCCCAAAATATCCCCAAAATATCCCCAAAATATCCCCAAAATATCCCAAAAATACCCCAAAACCATCCCAAAATAACCCCAAAAATACCCCCAAAATATCCCCCAAAATACACCAAAAATATCCCCAAAATATCCCCAAAATATCCCAAAAATATTCCCAAAAAATCCCCAAAAATATCCCCAAAATATCCCCAAAAATACCCCAAAAATATCCCCAAAATATCCCCAAAATATCCCCAGAATATCCCAAAAATATCCCAAAAATATCCCCAAAATATCCCAAAAGTATCCCCAAAAATACCCCAAAAACATCCCAAAATAACCCCCAAAATACCCCAGAAATATCCCCCAAAAATATCCCCAAAATAACCCCAAAAATATCCCTAAAATATCCCCAAAATACCCCAAAAATATCCCAAAAATATCCCCAAAATATCCCAAAAGTATCCCCAAAAATACGCCAAAAACATCCCAAAATAACCCCCAAAATACCCCAGAAATATCCCCCAAAAATATCCCCAAAAATATCCCCAAAATAACCCCAAAAATAACCCCAAAAATATCCCTAAAATATCCCCAAAATACCCCAAAAATATCCCAAAAATATCCCCAAAAATATCCTCAAAATATCCCCAAAATACACCAAAAACATCCCAAAATAACCCCAAAAATAACCCCAAAAATATCCCCCAAAAATATCCCCAAAATATCCCCAAAATAACCCCCAAAATACCCCAAAAATATCCCTAAAATATCCCCAAAATACCCCAAAAATATCCCAAAAATATCCCCCAAAATACCCCAAAAATATCCCCAAAAATATCCCCAAAATATCCCAAAATATCCCAAAAATATCCCAAAATAACCCCAAAATATCCCCAAAAATATCCCCAAAATATCCATAAAATACCCAAAAAATAGCCCCGAAAAAATCAAAATACTCCACAAGTAATCCCAAAATAATCTCAAAAATATCCAAAAAATAACCCCAAAAATAACCCCAAAAATTCCCCAAAATATCCCAAAAATAACCCCAAAATACCCCAAAATATCCCAAAAATAACCCCAAAAATATCCCAAAAATAACCCCAAAATTAACCTCAAAAATCCCCTGAAAAACCCCTAAAATAACCCCCAAAATACCAAAAATACTGCCTCAAAATAACCCCAAAAATCCCAAAAATGCCCCAAAATAACCCCCAAAAATCCGAATAAAACCCAAAAAACCCCAATCACCCCAAAACCCCCCCAAAAAATCCTCAATAACCCCAAAACCACCAAAAAATCCCCAAACGAACCCCGGAATAACCCTAAAAAACGCCCCAAAATCCCTGCAGAAAATACTGAAAAAAGCCTCAAAATAAGCCCAAAAATCACCAAAAAAGTCCCAAAATAACCCAAAAAATCGCCCCAAAAATCCCAAAATAACCCCAAAAATCCCCCAAAATGTTAAAAAAACCCAAAAAATCTGAAAAACCCCAAAAATTCCCATTTTTTCCGCAGTTATCCGTGGATGACCTGACTGCGTTCGGGGCCGTGTTCGGGAATGAGCCCAACGGGGCCTTCAGCAAGCTGAGGGTGAGGGGCGGGGCCTGAGGGGGCGGGGCCTGAGGGGGCGGGGCCAAAGGGGCCGTGAATGAACCCAACGGAGCCTTCACCAAGCTGAGGGTGAGGGGCGGGGCTAAAGGGGGCGGGGCTAAAGGGGGCGTGTTTGTGAATGAGCCCAACGGAGCCTTCACCAAGCTGAGGGTGAGGGGCGGGGCCGGAGGGGGCGGGGCCGGAGGGGGCGGGGCCGGAGGGGGCGGGGCCTGAGGGGCGGAACCAAAGGGGGCGTGTTTGTGAATGAATCCAATGGCGCCTTCACCAAACTGAGGGTGAGGGGCGGGGCTAAAGGGGGCGGGGCTAAAGGGGGCGTGTTTGTGAATGAGCCCAACGGAGCCTTCACCAAGCTGAGGGTGAGGGGCGGGGCTAAAGGGGGCGGGGCTAAAGGGGGCGTGTTTGTGAATGAGCCCAACGGAGCCTTCACCAAGCTGAGGGTGAGGGGCGGGGCCAAAAGGGGGCGGGGCCAAAGGGAATTGGAGTGAATTTGGGGTTTTTTATCATTTTTATAATTTCTGTGATTTCAGGACGCCCTGGGCTCAGCCGGGTTGGGGTTTTTTGGGGTGAATTTATGATATTTTACCATTTTTATCATTCCAGGCCGCCCTGAGCTCGGCAGGCTCCTCCCTGACCCTCCCCTGGGTGGGGTTTGGGGTGAATTTGGGATTTTTATGATATTTTATGATTTCTGTCATTTCAGGATGCTTTGGTCTAATTGGGATTTGGGATTTTTGGGGTGAATTTGAGATTTTTAAAGTTTTTTATAATTTCTGTTATTTCAGGCTGCCCTGAGCTCGGCAGGCTCCCCCCTGACCTTCCCCTGGGTGGGGTGAATTTTGGGATTTTTATCATTTTTATCCTTTCAGGATGCCCTGGGCCCATTGGGGTTTGGGGTTTTTGGGGTGAATTTGTCATTTTTTATAATATTTTATATTTTTTATTCTTTCGGGATGCCCTGAGCTCAGCGGGCTCCTCCCTGTCCCTGCCCTGGGTGCGGTTTTTGGGGTGAATTTGGGATTTTTTTGATTTTTTTTACCATTTTTATCCTTCCAGGATGCCCTAGGCTCAGCAGGGTTTTGGTCTTTTGGGGTGAATTTGGGATATTTTAGGAAATTTTATCATTTTTATCATTCCAGGAGCTCAGCAGGCTCCTCCCTGGCCCTGCCCTGGGTGGAGTTTTTGGGGTTTTTTTGGGGTTTTCAATGATTTCTGTCATTTCAGGACGCCCCGGGCTCAGCGGGGTTTGGCTTTTTTGGCGTGAATTTGGGATATTTTATGATATTTTATATTTTTTATGATTTTTAGGACGCTCTGGGCTCGGCGGGCTCCACCCTGACCCTGCCCCGGGTCTCGGGCTCGGCGGCGGCCGCGCTGCCCCACGGCCTCAGGGGGTTTGCGGTTTTTGGGCTGAATTTATAATATTTTATCATTTATAATATTTTATAAGTGATAAAATATTATAATAAATTTATAATATTTTATCATTTTTATATTTTTTATGATTTTAGGACGCTCTGAGCTCGGCGGGCTCCACGCTGACCCTGCCCCGGGTCTCGGGCTCGGCGGCGGCCGCGCTGCCCCACGGCCTCAGGGGGTTTGGGGTTTTTGGGCTGAATTTGTCATTTTTATAATATTTTATCATTTTTATATTTTTTTATGATTTTTAGGACGCTCTGGGCTCGGCGGGCTCCACGCTGAGCCTGCCGCGGGTGTCGGGCTCGGCGGCGGCCGCGCTGCCCCACACGCTGCAGCGAGCGCTGGGGGCGCCGGCCCCGCTGAGCCTGCCCGGGGGGGCGCTGGGGGGGCTCCGCAACCGCACGGAGCCCACGGAGAGCGGCCCCGGGGAGCCGGCCGTGCTGCTGGTGGGGCTGCCCCACAGCCGGGGGTGAGTGACCCATGGGGAACCCATAGGGACCCCATAGAGACCCCATAGGGACCCCACAGAGACCCCATAGAGACCCCATAGAGACCCCACAGACACCCCATAGAGACCCCACAGACACCCCATAGAGACCCCACAGACACCCCATAGACACCCCATAGAGACCCCATAGACACCCCATAGACACCCCATAGACACCCCATAGACACCCCATAGACACCCCACAGACACCCCATAGAGACCCCACAGACACCCCACAGACACCCCATAGACACCCCATAGACACCCCACAGACACCCCATAGACACCCCACAGACACCCACAGAGAGCGGCCCCGGGAAGCCGGCCGTGCTGCTGGTGGGGCTGCCCCACAGCCGGGGGTGAGTGACCCATGGGGAACCCATAGACACCCTATAGACACCCCACAGTGGGGCTGCCCCACAGCCGGGGGTGAGTGACCCCATAGAGACCCCATAGACACCCCATAGACACCCCACAGACACCCCACAGACACCCCATAGAGACCCCACAGACACCCCACAGACACCCCATAGACACCCCATAGACACCCCACAGACACCCCACAGAGACCCCATAGACACCCCACAGACACCCCATAGTCACCCCATAGAGACCCCACAGACACCCCATAGAGACCCCACAGACACCCCACAGACACCCCACAGACACCCCATAGACACCCCACAGACACCCCATAGACACCCCATAGACACCCCATAGACACCCCACAGACACCCCATAGACACCCACAGAGAGCGGCCCCGGGGAGCCGGCCGTGCTGCTGGTGGGGCTGCCCCACAGCCGGGGGTGAGTGACCCATGGGGAACCCATAGACACCCTATAGACACCCCACAGTGGGGCTGCCCCACAGCCGGGGGTGAGTGACCCCATAGAGACCCCATAGACACCCCATAGACACCCCACAGACACCCCATAGACACCCCATAGACACCCCATAGACACCCCATAGACACCCCACAGACACCCCATAGACACCCCATAGACACCCCACAGACACCCCATAGACACCCCACAGACACCCACGGAGAGCGGCCCCGGGGAGCCGGCCGTGCTGCTGGTGGGGCTGCCCCATAGCAGAGGGTGAGTGACCCATGGGGACCCATAGACACCCTATAGACACCCCATAGACACCCCATAGACACCCCACAGAGACCCCATGGACACCCCATAGACACCCCATAGACACCCCATTGTGGGGCTGCCCCATAGCCGAGGGTGAGTGACCCATGGGGAACCCATAGGGACCCCATAGGGACCCCATAGAGACCCCATAGAGACCCCATAGAGACCCCATAGACACCCCATAGAGACCCCATTGTGGGGCTGCCCCACAGCCGGGGGTGAGTGACCCATAGAGACCCCATAGAGACCCCATAGAGACCCTATAGACACCCCATAGAGACCCCATAGAGACCCCACAGTGGGGCTGCCCCATAGCCAGGCGTGAGTGACCCACAGAGACCCCATAGGGATCCCACAGTGGGGCTGCCCCACAGCTGGGGGTGAGTGACCCCATAGAGACCCCATAGAGACCCCATAGAGACCCCATAGACACCCCATAGAGACCCCATAGAGACCCCATAGACACCCCACAGACACCCCATAGAGACCCACGGAGAGCAGCCCCGGGGAGCCGGCCGTGCTGCTGGTGGGGCTGCCCCACAGCCGGGGGTGAGTGACCCCATAGAGACCCCATAGACACCCCATAGACACCCCATAGACACCCCACAGAGACCCCACAGAGACCCCACAGAGACCCCATAGAGACCCCACAGACACCCCACAGACACCCCATAGAGACCCCATAGACACCCCATAGACACCGCATAGAGATTCCATAGAGATCCTATGAAGTCTCATAGGGAACCTGTGCCCCATAGGGACCCCACAGAGACCCCATAGGGACCCAATAGGGAACCTGTGCCCCATAGAGACCCCATAGAGTGACCCTATAGGAACCTGTGCCCTATAGAGACCCCACAGAGACCCCACAGAGACCCCATAGGGAACCTGTGCCCCATAGGGACCCCATAGAGTGACCCTATAGGAACCTGTGCCCTATAGAGACCCCATAGTGTGACCCTATGGGGAACCTGAGCCCCATGGAGACCCCATAGAGACCCCATAGGAAACCTGTGCCCTATAGAGACCCCACAGAGACCCCATAGGAAACCTGTGCCCCATAGGGACCCCACAGAGACCCCAAAGTGACCCCATAGAGACCCCATGGAGACCCCATAGGATCCTGTGCCCCACAGTGACCCCATAGAGACCCTTTGGGTTCCCCTCCCCCACCCCTGACTGTCCCTCCCCTCCCCCCCAGCTCCGGCCTGATGGGACCCAGAGAGGCTCTGAGCAGGAACGGTGAGACCGGGACGGACTGGGATGGACTGGGAGGGATTGGGAGGGACTGGGAGGGACTGGGATGGACTGGGATGGACTGGGAGGGACTGGGAGGGACTGGGAGGGATTGGGAGGGACTGGGAGGGACTGGGATATACTGGGAGGGACTGGGAGGGACTGGGAGGGACTGGGATGGACTGGGAGGGACTGGGATGGACTGGGAGGGACTGGGAGGGACTGGGATGGACTGGGAGGGACTGGGATGGACTGGGAGGGACTGGGAATGGACTGGGATGGACTGGGAGGGACTGGGAGGGACTGGGAGGGACTGGGAGGGACTGGGATATACTGGGAGGGACTGGGAGGGACTGGGAGGGACTGGGAATGGACTGGGATGGACTGGGAGGGACTGGGAGGGACTGGGAGGGACTGGGAGGGACTGGGATGGACTGGGAGGGACTGGGAGGGACTGGGAATGGACTGGGATGGACTGGGAGGGACTGGGAATGGACTGGGATGGACTGGGATGGACTGGGAGGGATTGGGAGGGACTGGGAGGGACTGGGGTGGACTGGGGTGGACTGGGATGGACTGGGAGGGACTGGGATGGACTGGGATGGACTGGGAGGGACTGGGATGGACTGGGATGGACTGGGAGGGATTGGGAGGGACTGGGAGGGACTGGGGTGGACTGGGGTGGACTGGGATGGACTGGGAGGGACTGGGATGGACTGGGAGGGACTGGGAGGGATTGGGAGGGACTGGGAACAAACTGGGAACAAACTGGGATGGACTGGGAGGGACTGGGATGGACTGGGATGGACTGGGAGGGACTGGGATGGACTGGGAATGGAACTGGGGCAGTTTTTGGGATCAATTTTTGGGGTTAATTCTGGGGTGAATTTTGGGTATTTGGGGGTTCATTTCTGGGGTTTGGGTGGATTTGGGGTTTTGGGGATTTTGGGGTGAATTTGGGGTATTTTGGGGTGAATTTTGGGGATTTTGGGGTGAATTTGGGGTATTTTGGGGTGAATTTTGGGGATTTTGGGGTGAATTTGGGGTATTTTGGGGTGAATTTTGGGGATTTTGGGGTGAATTTTGGGGTATTTTAGGGTGAATTTTGGGGATTTTGCTCCCTCTCAGACGCGGTGCTGGGGGAGGTGCTGCAGTTTTTGGGGTTAATTTTGGGGATTTTGGGGTTAATTTTAAGGTTTTGGGGGGCAGTTTTTGGGTCAGTTTTGGGGGTCAGGTTTTGGGGTTAATTTGGGGTGATTTGGTTCAGTTTGGGGTCAGGTTTTGGGGTTAATTTGGGAAGTTTTGGGGCAGTTTTGGGGCAGTTTTTGGGGTTAATTTGGGAAGTTTTGGTTCAGTTTGGGGCAGTTTTTGGGGTTAATTTGGGGTGATTTGGTTCAGTTTGGGGTCAGCTTTTGGGGTTAATTTGGAGCATTTCGGGGCAGTTTTGGGTCGTTTTTGGGGTTAATTTGGGGTGATTTGGTTCATTTTTTGGGGCAGTTTTGGGGCAGGTTTTGGGGTGGACATGGGAGATTTTGGGGTCACTTACGGGTCAGTTTTTGGGGATTTTGGTTCAGGTTTTTGGTCAGTTTTGGGGCAGTTTTTGGGGTTAATTTGGCGATTTTGGGTCAGGTTTTGGGGTGAATTTGGGGTTAATTTTGGGATTTTTGGGTCAGGTTTTGGGGTGAATTTGGGGCAGATTTTTGGGTCAGTTTGGGGTCAGTTTTGGGGTTAATTTGGGGAGTTTTGGTTCAGTTTGGGGTCAGGTTTTGGGGTTAATTTGGGAAGTTTTGGTTCAGTTTGGGGTCAGTTTTTGGGGTGAATTTGGGGTTAATTTTGGGGTTAATTTCGGGATTTTGGGTCAGGTTTTGGGGTGAATTTGGGGTTAATTTTGGGATTTTTGGGTCAGGTTTTGGGGTGAATTTGGGGGAGTTGTTTGGGTCAGTTTGGGTCAGTTTTGGTGTGGATTTTGGGGTCAGTTTGTAGGGTGAGTTTTGGGGTCAGAGTTTGGGGTGAATTTTGGGGATTTTGGTTCAGTTTTAGGTCAGTTTTGGTCAGTTTTTGGGGTTAATTTTGGGGTTAATTTGGCGATTTTGGGGTGAATTTGGGGTTAATTTGGGGATTTTGGGTCAGGTTTTGGGGTGGATTTGGGGTTAATTTTGGGATTTTTGGGTCAGTTTTTGGGGTTAATTCTGGGGTTAATTTTGAGTCAGTTTGGGGGCAGTTTTTGGGGTTAATTTTGGGGTTTTTGGTCAGTTTTGGGGCAGTTTTTGGAGCTTGTTTTGGGGTCTGTTTTAGGGGTTAATTTTGGGTATTTTGGTTCAGTTTTTGGGGTGGATTTGGGGCAGTTTGGGGTCAATTTTTGGGATTAATTTGTGGTTAATTTGTGGTTAATTTTGGGGTGAGATTTTGGGCTTAATTTTGGGTCAGTTTTTGGGGTTAATTTTGGGTATTTGGGGGCAGTTTTGGGGTTAATTTTGGGGTGAATTTTGGGGTTAATTTTGGGGTTATTTTGGGGTTAATTTTGGATATTTTGTTCCCTGTCAGACACGGTGCTGGGGAGGTGCTGCAATTTTTGGGGTTCATTTTGAGGATTTTGGTTCATTTTTTGGGGTGGATTTGGGGCAGTTTGGGGTCAAATTTTGGGGTTAATTTTGGGTATTTTGGGTCAGTTTTTGGGGTGGATTTAGGTCAGTTTTGGGATCAATTTTGGGGGTTAATTTTGGGGTTAATTTGGGGTATTTTGGGTCAGTTTGGGATCAGTTTTCAGTCAGTTTTGGGGGGATTTTGGGGCAGTTTTTTGGTCAGTTTTGGGGCAGATTTTGGGGTGAATTTGCGTCAGTTTTGGGTAATTTTTTGGGGTTAATTTTGGGCAGTTTTGGCTCAGTTTTGGGGGTTAATTTTGGGTATTTTGGGTCAGTTTTTGGGGTGGATTTAGGGCAGTTTTGGGATCAATTTTGGGGGTTAATTTTGGGGTTAATTTGGGGTGTTTTGGTTCAGTTTTTGGGGTGAATTTGGGGTTTTGGGTCAGTTTTTGGGGTTAATTTGGAGATTTTTGGGGTTAATTTTGGGTATTTTGAGTCAGGTTTTTGGGGTTAATGTGGAGATTTTGTGGGCAGTTTTTGGGGTTAATTTTGGGTGTTTTGGTTCAGTTTTGGGGTGAATTTGGGGGTTAATTTTGGGTGTTTTGGTTCAGTTTTTGGGGTGGATTTGGGGGTTAATTTTGGGTGTTTTGGATCAGTTTTGGGGTGAATTTGGGGTTAATTTTGGGGTTTTTGGTTCAGTTTTGGGGCAGTTTTTGGAGCTTGTTTTGGGGTCAGTTTTTGGGGTTAATTTTGGGTGTTTTGGATCAGTTTTGGGGTGAATTTGGGGGTTAATTTTGGGTATTTTGGGTCAGTTTTGGGGTCACTTTTTGGGGTCGTTTGGGTCAGTTTTTGGGGTGAATTTTGATTATTTTGGGGTCAGTTTTTGGGGTGAATTTTGGTTATTTTGGGGTCAGTTTTTGGGGTGAATTTTGGTTATTCTGGGGTCAGTTTTTGGGGTTAATTTTGGGTATTTTGGATCAGTTTTGGGGTCACTTTTTGGGGTCGTTTGGGTCAGTTTTTGGGGTTAATTTTGGGTGTTTTGGATCAGTTTTGGGGTGGATTTGGGGGTTAATTTTGGGTCAGTTTTTGGGGTGAATTTTGGTTATTCTGGGTCAGTTTTGGGGTGAGTTTGGGGTTTTTGCTGCCTTTCAGACGCGGTGCTGGGGGAGGTGCTGCAGGTGCTGCGGGAGGAGCAGCTCCCGTACACGGCGCTGTTCACGGGCAGGGCGGCCGCGGTGAGAGAGCGACCCCGAGTGACCCCTGACCCCTGACCCCTGAGTGACCCCTGACCCCTGACCCCTGAGTGACCCTGAGTGACCCTGAGTGACCCCTGAGTGACCCTGAGTGACCCTGAGTGACCCCTGACCCCTGAGTGACCCTGAGTAACCCCTGACCCCTGACCCCTGAGTGACCCTGAGTGACCCCTGACCCCTGAGTGACCCCTGAGTGACCCTGAGTGACCCTGAGTGACCCCTGACCCCAAACTGACCCCTGAGTGACCAATGAGTGACCCCTGAGTGACCCCGAGTGACCCCTGAGTGACCCTGAGTGACCCTGAGTGACCCCTGACCCCAAACTGACCCCAAAATGACCCCAAACTGACCCCTGAGTGACCAATGAGTGACCCTGAGTGACCCCTGACCCCTGACCCCTGAGTGACCCTGAGTGACCCTGAGTGACCCCTGAGTGACCCCTGACCCCTGAGTGACCCCTGACCCCAAACTGACCCCAAACTGACCCCTGAGTGACCCCTGACCCCTGACCCCTGAGTGACCCCTGAGTGACCCTGAGTGACCCCTGACCCCAAACTGACCCCTGAGTGACCCCTGAGTGACCCCTGAGTGACCCCTGAGTGACCCCCCAATTTCAGGCTCCCCTGCCCTCACCCCTCCCCAATTTTAGGATTTCCCCCCAATTTTGGGGTCCCCCTCTCCTCCAGCCCCCCCCCTTTGTGCCCCCCGGATTTTGGGGTTCCCCCTCAATTTTGGGATTTTCCCCCTCCCCAATTTTAAGATTTCCCCCAAATTTCGGGGTCCCCCCTCTCTTCCAGCCCCCCCCCGTGCCCCCCCCCACATTTTGGGGTCCTCCTCCCCAATTTTGGGGTCCCCCCCCTCTGTTCCAGCCCCTCCCCAATTTCAGGGTCCCCTCTGTTCCAGCCCCCCCCACATTTTGGGGTCCCCCTCCCCAATTTCAGGACCCCTTCCCCAATTTCGGGGTCCCCTCCTCTCTGTTCCAGCCCCCCCCTATTTTGGGGTTCCCCCTCCCCAATTTCAGGATCCCCTCCCCAATTTCGGGGTCCCCCCTCTCTTCCAGCCCCCCCCTTTATGCCCCCCAGATTTTGGGGTCCCCCTCCCCAATTTCAGGGTCCCCTCTCTGTTCCAGCCCCCGCCCGCGGAGCCCCCCCCCCCATTTTGGGGTTCCCCTCCCCAATTTCGGGGTCCCCCCTCTGTTCCAGCCCCCCCCCGGATTTTGGGGTTCCCCCTCCCCAATTTTAATTTCGGGGTCCCCTCTCTGTTCCAGCCCCCGCCCGCGGAGCCCCCTCCCCATTTTGGGTTCCCCTCCCCATTTTGGGTTCCCCTCTGTTCCAGCCCCCCCCCCATTTTGGGTCCCCTCCCCATTTTGGGGTTCCCCTCCCCAATTTCGGGGTTCCCCCTCCCCAATTTTGATTTCGGGGTCCCCCCCCTCTCTCTGTTCCAGCCCCCGCCCGTGGAGCCCCCTCCCCATTTTGGGGTTCCCTCCCCAATTTCAGGGTCTCCCGTCTGTTCCAGCCCCCCCCCCAGATTTTGGGGTCCCCTCCCCAATTTCGGGGTCCCCCCTCTCTTCCAGCCCCCCCCCGCATTTTGGGGTTCCCCCTCCCCAATTTCAGGACCCCCTCCCCATTTTGGGGTTCCTCCTCCCCAATTTCGGGGTCCCCCCTCTGTTCCAGCCCCCGCCCGCGGAGCCCCCTCCCCATTTTGGGGTTCCCCTCCCCAATTTCAGGACCCCTCCCCATTTTGGGGTCCCCCTCCCCAATTTCAGGGCCCCTCCCCATTTTGGGGTTCCCCCTCCCCAATTTCAGGACCCCTCCCCATTTTGGGGTTCCCCTCCCCAATTTCAGGACCCCTCCCCATTTTGGGGTTCCCCTCCCCAATTTCAGGACCCCTCCCCATTTTGGGGTTCCCCCTCCCCAATTTTGATTTCGGGGTCCCCCCTCTCTCTGTTCCAGCCCCCCCCCGCGCAGCCCCCTCCCCATTTTGGGCTCCCCCGCCGCTCCCTCCTGGCCGAGGGGGAGGGGCCCGAGGCGCCGCCCCCCCCCCCTGCGCTGGCCCCCCCAGGGGGACCCCAAAATTCTGCTCTGGGCCCGGAACGTGACGGTGACGCTCGGGGGGCGCCCCCGGGACCTGACCCCCCAAACCTTCGGCCCCGAGGCCTCCGTGGAGCTGGGGGGGTCCTCGTGGAGCCCCCACGAGGCTCGGTGAGATTTGGGGGGGGGTCCCGAAAAATGTGGGGGGTCCTGGGTGAAATTTGGGGGGTCCTGGGTGAGATTTAGGGGGGATTTTGGGGGGTATTGGGGTGTTTTAGGGGGGATTTTGGGGGTCCCAGAGGGGTTTTGGGGTGATTTGGGGAGTCCTGGGGGGGATTTTGGGGGGTCCTGGGTGAAATCTGGGGGGATTTTGGGGGTCCCAGAAAGATTTTGGGGGGTCCTGGGTGAGATTTGGGGGGATTTGGGAGGTCTCAGAGGGGTTTTGGGGTGTTTTAGGGGGATTTTGGGGGTCCCCGAGGGGCTTTTTGGGTGATTTGGGGAGTCCTGGGGGGGATTTTGGGGGTCCCAGAAAGATTTTAGGGGGTCCTGGGTGAGATTTTGGGGGGTCCTGGGTGAGGTTTGGGGGGATTTGGGGGGTTTTGGGGGGTTTTAGGGGGGATTTTGGGGCGATTTGGGAGGTCCCAGAGGGGTTTTGGGGGGCATTTGGGGAGTCCTGGGGGGATTTTGGGGGTCCCAGAAAGATTTTGGGGGGTCCTGGGTGAGGTTTGAGGTGTTTTAGGGGGGATTTTGGGGGTCCCCGAGGGGCTTTTTGGGTGATTTGGGGGGTCCTGGGGGGATTTTGGGGGTCCCAGAAAGATTTTGGGGGGTCCTGGGTGAGATTTGGGGGGATTTGGGAGGTCCCAGAGGGGTTTTGGGGGGTTTTAGGGGGGATTTTGGGGGTCCCAGAGGGGCTTTTTGGGTGATTTGGGGGCTCCTGGGGGGAAATTTGGGGGGTCCTGGGTGAAATCTGGGGGGTTTTGGGGGGGATTTTGGGGGTCCCAGAAAGATTTTGGGGGGTCCTGGGTGAGATTTTGGGGGGTCCTGGGGGGGATTTGGGGGGATTTGGGAGGTCCCAGAGGGGTTTTGGGGTGTTTTAGGGGGGATTTTGGGGGTCCCAGAAAGATTTTGGGGGGTCCTGGGGGAAAATTTGGGGGGTCCTGGGTGAAATCTGGGGGGATTTGGGGGGTTTTGGGGGGTTTTAGGGGGGATTTTGGGGAGTCCTGGGGGGGGATTTTGGGGGTCCCAGAGGGGTTTTGGGGGGTCCTGGGTGAGATTTGGGGCGATTTGGGAGGTCCCAGAGGGGTTTTGGGGGGTTTTAGGGGGGATTTTGGGGGTCCCAGAGGGGCTTTTTGGGTGATTTGGGGGATCCTGGGGGGAAATTTGGGGGGTCCTGGGTGAAATCTGGGGGGATTTTGGGGGGTTTTGGGGGGGATTTTGGGGGTCCCAGAAAGATTTTGGGGGGTCCTGGGTGAGGTTTGAGGTGTTTTAGGGGGGATTTTGGGGGTCCCCGAGGGGCTTTTTGGGTGATTTGGGGGGTCCTGGGGGGATTTTGGGGGTCCCAGAAAGATTTTGGGGGGTCCTGGGTGAAATTTGGGGGGATTTGGGAGGTCCCAGAGGGGTTTGGGGGTGATCTGGGGAGGGATTTTGGGGATTTTCTTTGGGGTTTTTTTTGGTGTTTTTGGGATTTTCTTTGGGGGTTTTTTGGGGGGTTTTGGTGTTTTTTGGTGTTTTTGGGATTTTCTTTGGGATTTTCTTTGGGGTTTCTTTGGGGCTTTTTTTTGGGTTTTTGGGGGTTTTTTTGGGTTTTTGGGGTTTTTTTGGGTTTTTGGGGTTTTTTTGGGTTTTTGGGATTTTCTTTGGGGTTTTTGGGTTCTTTGCTGTTTTGGGGTTCCCTGAGCCCCCGTTTCCCCCAGGTTGGTTCTGCGCTACCCGGACGTGTTTGGGGACCCCCTGAACCTCACGTGAGGAAAATTTGGGGTTTTGGGGGGAATTTGGGGTGGGGGCCTCATTTTGGGGCTGTTTTGGGGCTTTTTGGGGCTTTTTTTGTTTTTTTGTTTTTTTTTTTTTTTTGTTGTTGTTTTTATTTGAAGTTATTTGAGGTTATGTTGAGTTTATTTTGGGATTTTTTCTTTGTTTATTTTGGGATTTTTGGGGTGGATTTTGGGGTTATTTGGCCGTTTTGGGATCAGAGCTCTCCTTTTTGGGTTATTTTGGGTTTATTTTGGGATTTTTTTGGGTTTATTTTGGGTTTATTTTGGGTTATTTTGGGATTTTTTTTGTTTATTTTGGGATTTTTGGGGTGGATTTTGGGATTATTTGGCCGTTTTTTGATCAGCGCTCTCCTTTTTGGGTTATTTTTTGTTTATTTTGGGTTTATTTTGGGATTTTTTTGTTTATTTTGGGATTTTTGGGGTGGATTTTGGGGTTATTTGGCCGTTTTTGGATCAGCGCTCTCATTTTGGGGTTATTTTGGGTTATTTTTGGTTTATTTTGGGTTTATTTTGTTTATTTTGGGATTTTTGGGGTGGATTTTGGGATTATTTGGCCATTTTTGGATCAGAGCTCTCATTTTGGGTTTATTTTTGGTTTATTTTGGGTTTATTTTGGGTTTATTTTGGGATTTTTTTTGTTTATTTTGGGATTTTTGGGGTGGATTTTGGGGTTATTTGGCCGTTTTGGATCAGAGCTCTCATTTTTGGTTTATTTTGGGTTTATTTTGGGTTTATTTTGGGATTTTTCCGCTTTATTTGGGGATTTTTGGATGGAGATCTCATCTGCGCTTTCTGACGGTTGGGATCTCATTCTCTGGGTTGATTTTGGGATTTTTTATTTTTTGATTTTTGGGTTTATTGTGGGTTTTTTGGGGTCACGGGTCTCACTTTTGGGGTTGTTTTGAATTTTTGGGGGGGTTTGGGGGGATTTTTTGGGATTTTTGGGATTTTTTGGGGATTTTTTGGGGGATTTTGGGGGGATTTTTTGGGATTTTTGGGGATTTTTTGGGGGGATTTTTGAGAGTTTTTGGGGATTTGTTGGGATTTTTTGGTTTTTTTTTGGGGGGGATTTTTTTGGCATTTTTGGGGGGTTTTTGGGGATTTTTGGGGATTTTTTTGAGATTTTTGGGGGATATTTTTGGGATTTTTTGGGGATTTTTTTGGGATTTTTGGGGATTTTTTTGAGATTTTGGGGGGATTTTTTGGGGGATTTTTTTGGGGTTTTTTGTGGGGATTTTTGGGGGTTTTTTGGGGATTTTTTTGAGATTTTGGGGGGATTTTTTTGGGATTTTTTGGGATTTTTTGGGGATTTTTTTTGGGAGCTTTTTGGGGATTTTTTGGGGATTTTTGGGATCTTTTGAGGATTTTTTAGGGGGGATATTTTTGGGATTTTTTGGGGATTTCTTGGGGATTTTTGGTGTTTTGGGGATTTTTGGTGCGACTTCTCATTTTTTGTTTATTTTGAGGCTTTTTTGAGTTTATTTTGGGGTTTTTTTTAGGGCAAACTCACACTATTTGCATTATTTTTGGGTTTTTGGGGATGTTTTGGGCTCATTTTGGGGTTTTTATGGGTCAGGGCTCCGTTTTTTGAGTTTATTTTGGGTTTATTTGGGGATTTTTTGGGTTTGTTGTGGGATTTTGGGATGGAAATCTCATTTGAGGTTTCTGATTGTTGGGATCTCATTTTTGGGTTTATTGGGGATTTTTGGGGATTTTTTTGAATTTTTGGGATTTTTTTGGAGATTCTTTTGGGATTTTTGAGTTTATTTTGGAATTTTTTGGTTTATTTTGGAATTTTTGAGTTTGCTTTGGAATTTTTGAGTTTATTTTGGGATTTTTGAGTTTATTTTGGGATTTTTGGGTTTATTTTGGGATTTTTGAGTTTATTTTGGGGATTTTTTTGAATTTTTGGGATTTTTTTGGAGATTCTTTTGGGATTTTTGAGTTTATTTTGGGATTTTTGAGTTTATTTTGGGATTTTTGGGTCGGCCCACTCACACTTAGGGTTTATTTTGTGATTTTTGGAATTTTTGAGTGCGGGTCTCATTTTTGAGCTTATTCTGATTTTTTGGGGTTATTTTGGCCATTTGGTGATTTTGGGGTCAGGTCTCTCATTTTTGGGGTTTTTTGAGGGTCGGGATCTCATTTTTTGGGTTTACTTTTGTATTTTTTGGGTTTATTTTTGTATTTTTGGGTTCATTTTTGTATTTTTGGGTTTATTTTTGTATTTTTGGGTTTATTTTTGGGTTTTTTGGTTTCCCCAGGTTTGTTCCCAGGCGTGGCTGGAGGAGCTGGGGGATCTTTTAATTCATTTATTTCAGATTATTTCGGGTTTATTTGGAGATTTTTGGGTTTATTTTGGGATTTTTAGGATTTTTTGGGGGTTATTTTGAATTTTTTGGGGGTTGATTTTGGGGATTTTTGGGTTTCTTTTGGGATTTTGGATCAGACCTCTCATTTCTGGGATTATTTTCGGATTTTTGGATTTATTTTGGTTTTTTCACGTTGAGTCTTTCTCCTTTGAGGTTTTTCCGGGTCGGGATCTCAATTTTTGTGTTTGTTTTGCGATTTCGGGGCACTTTTTGGGGATTTTTTCTTTTTTTTTTTGGGGTCTTTGTGTTTTCCATATCCGGGTTTAATTTTTTGGGTTTAATTTGAATTTTTTTGGTTTATTTTGAATTTTTTTGGTTCTTTTTCCCCCCGTTCAGGTTCGTTCTCCGCCGTGGACGTGGCCGGAGGAGCCGGGGGATCTTTAATTGATTTATTTCGGATTATTTTGATTTATTTTGGATTATTTTGATTTATTTGGATTTATTTTTACCCCCATTCAGGTTCGTTCTCCGCCGTGGACGTGGCCGGAGGAGCTGGGGGATCTTTAATTGATTTATTTCAGATTATTTTGATTTATTTTAGATTATTTGGATTTATTTGGATTTATTTCCCCCCGTTCAGGTTCGTTCTCCGCCGTGGGCGTGGCCGGAGGAGCCGGGGGATCTTTAATTGATTTATTTCAGATTATTTTGATTTATTTCGGATTATTTTGATTTATTTGGATTTATTTTTACCCCCATTCAGGTTCGTTCTCCGCCGTGGACGTGGCTGGAGGAGCCGGGGGATCTTTAATTGATTTATTTTAGATTATTTTGATTTATTTGGATTTATTTTTACCCCTGTTCAGGTTCGTTCTCCGCCGTGGGCGTGGTTGAAGGAGCTGGGGGATATTTTAATTCATTTATTTCAGATTATTTTGATTTATTTGGATTTATTTTTAGCCCCGTTCAGGTTCGTTCTCCGCCGTGGACGTGGCTGGAGGAGCCGGGGGATCTTTAATTGATTTATTTCAGATTATTTTGATTTATTTTAGATTATTTGGATTTATTTGGATTTATTTCCCCCCGTTCAGGTTCGTTCTCCGCCGTGGGCGTGGCCGGAGGAGCTGGGGGATCTTTAATTGATTTATTTTAGATTATTTTGATTTATTTTAGATTATTTGGATTTATTTGGATTTATTTTTACCCCCATTCAGGTTCGTTCTCCGCCGTGGACGTGGCCGGAGGAGCCGGGGGATCTTTAATTGATTTATTTCGGATTATTTTGATTTATTTCGGATTATTTTGATTTATTTGGATTTATTTGGATTTATTTCCCCCCATTCAGGTTCGTTCTCCGCCGTGGGCGTGGCTGGAGGAGCTGGGGGATATTTTCATTGATTTATTTCAGATTATTTGGATTTATTTGGATTTATTTCCCCCCGTTCAGGTTCGTTCTCCGCCGTGCGTGGTTCCCGGTCTCGGGCCGTTGGTGGGCGTGGCTGGACGAGCTGTCACTCACGCTCGGCCCCGCCCCCCCCGCGCGGTTCCGGGTCCGCGGCGCCGCCGCCCCCTCCCCCCTCGGGTGGCGCTGCGGGGATTTGGGGACCCCCGGGCCCCTCCTGCTGCCCCTCCCCCCGCTGGAGCGCGGCCACCGCTGGGGGCTCCGCATCCAGGACCTGCAGGTGAGCGGAACACACAGAAAAACCCCCAAAAAAACCCCATAAAACCCCAAAAAAAACCCCACCCCAAAACCCATAAAAACACCCCAAAAAAACAAAAAACAAAAAAAAAAAACAAAAAAAAAAAAAAGGGAAGTCTGGGGGGGGAATGGGAAACAATGGCCCCAAGAATGGGAAAAAGGGACCCCAAAAGTGGGGTTTGGGGGTTCCCAAAAATGGGAACAACGGGATCAAAAATGAGAAATAACGACCCCAAAAATGAAGAAAAATGACCCCAAAAATGAGAAATAACGACCCCAAAAATGAGAAATAACGACCCCAAAAATGAGAAATAATGACCCCAAAAATGAAGAAAAATGACCCCAAATCTGAGGTAGTGACCCCAAACCCCATCAGGCTGCCCCCAACCCCTCCCCCACCCCATCAGGGGGGGGTTGTGCTGTCCCTCAGCCCCTCCCCCCCGCAATTTTGGGGTCAGCCCCCCATTAATCCCCATTCATTCTCTCTCCCCATTTATCCCCATTCTTTTCTCTCCCCATTAATCCCCATTCATTCTCTCTCCCCATTAATCCCCATTCATTTCTCTCTATTAATCCCCATTCATTTCTCTCCCCATTCATTTCTCTCCCCCCATTAATCCCCATTCATTTCTCTCTATTAATCCCCATTCATTCTCTCCCCATTAATCCCCATTCATTTCTCTCCCCATTAATCCCCATTCATTCTCTCTCCCCCCGCAGGTTCAGGGCTTCAACGTCTCCGGGGGCGTTTTTGGGGGGGCCTCGGACTGCGCCGGCTTCTTTGGGGTGGGGGCGTGGATGGGGCTGCTCTCGGGGGGGCTCCTGCTCGGGGGGCTCCTCCTGGGGGGGGGGGGTCCTGCTGGGGCTGCGCCCCATGGATCGCTTCGATGACCCCCGAGGGCCCCCCCTGCCCGTGCCCCTGGGCGAGTGAGGGAACCCCCAAAAAATCCCCAAAAAATGAGCCCCAAAAATCCTAAAAGTGTCCTGAAAATTTGGGGGAAAAATGTGAAAATTTGGGGGAGAAATCCTGAAAAAAATTCCTAAAATTTTGGGGGAAAAATGCAAAAGTTTGGGGGAAAAATCCTAAAAATTTGGAGTAAAAATCCCGAAAATCTGGAGTAAAAATCCTAAAAGTTCGGGGGAGAAATCGTAGAAATTTGAGGGAGAAATCCCCAAAAAATCCCAAAAATTCGGAGGAGAAATCTCAAAAATTTGCAGGAAAAATCATTAAAGTTTGGGGCAGAAATCCTAAAAATTGGGAGAAAAATCCCAAAAATTCGGTAGAGAAGTCCTAAAAGTTTGGGGGAGAAATCCTAAAAATTTGGAGTAAAATCCTGAACATTCAGAGTAAAAATCCTTAAAGTGTAGTGGAGAAATCCTGAAAATTCAGAGGAAAAATCCCAAAAATTTCATAGAGAAATCCTAAAATTTTGGAGGAAAAATCCTAAAAGTTCAGAGGAAAAATCCCAAAAGTTAGGTGGAGAAATCCGAAAAATTTGGAGTAAAAATCTCAAAAGTTTCATAGAGAAATCCTGAAAATTCATAGAAGAAATCTTTAAAATTTCGCATAAAAATCCTAAAAGTTTGGGGTAGAAATCCTAAAAGCTTGGAGGAGAAATTTCAAAAAATCGGAGGAAAAAAAATCCCAAAAACTTGGAGAAAAAAAAAATCACAAAAGTTTGGCAGAGAAATACCAAAATTGCAAAAATTTGGTGGAAAAAATTGAAATGTTTGGGGGAAAAATACAAAAGTTTGGTGGAGAAATGCTAAAAATTCAGGTGAGAAATCCTAAAAATTTGGAGCAAAAATCCCAAAAAATTTGGAGTAAAAATTGTAAAAGTTTGGTGGAGAAATCCTAAAAAATGTGGAGGAAAAAGTCCCAAGAATTTGGAGTAAAAATCCTGAAAATTCAGTGGAGAAATCGGAGGGAAAAATCCCAAAAGTTTCAGGGAGAAATCCTAAAATTTTGGAGTAAAAAGTCGCAAAAGTTTGGTGGAGAAATCCTAAAAATTTGGAGGAAAAATCCCCAAAATTTCATAGAGAAATCCCAAAAAATTCAGAGTAAAAATCCGAAAAGTTTGGGGGAGAAATCCCAAAAAATCAGAGAAAAAGAATCCCAAATTTGGAGGAAAAATCCCGAAAGTTTGGTGGAGAAATCCTAAAAGTTGGAGGGGAAGAAAAGCTAAAAGTTTCTGAGTAAAATATCCCCAAAATGTGCAGGAAAAATCTCCAAAAATTCAGAGGAAAAAGCCCCAAAATTGAATAAAAATCCCCCCAAAATTGAAAAAAAAAAAAAAAACCAAAAAAGAAGAAATCATCCTCTGAAAAATTGGAGAAAAAATCCCCCCAAAAATTGGAATAAAATCCCAAAAATTGGAATAAAATCCCCCCAAAAATTGGAATAAAATCCCAAAAATTGGAGATAACTCCCTAAAAAACTGCAGGAAAAAAAAACCAAAGAAACTGAAAAAAAATCCACTCAAAATTCAGAGAAAAATTGTAAAAAAATCGGAAAAAAAATCCCCAAAAATTAGTGAAAAATCCCGAAAATTGTTTTAAAAATCCCCCAATTTTCTCCCTCTCATTTTTGGTTTGTTTTTTTTTTTGGGAAATAAACCCCAAAAATGGAGAAAAAAAATAAAAAAAGAGAAAAAATCCCCCAAAATTGCAGAAAATTCCCCAAATTTCAGGAAAACCCCCAAACCCCTCCACCCCTTTTCCCCTCCCCCACCCCAATTTTTGTGTCCCCTCCCCCCCTTTATTTATTGTTGGTGTGGTGTCAATAAAAACCGGGAGAGAAAAATCCCAAAAAACCCAAAAAAAAGTCTCAAAAATTCTTTTAAAATTCCCCCAAACCCCAAGAAATTTAATAAAATTTAAAAAAATTCCCAAAAACTGCAAAAAAATCGCAAAAATTCCATTAAAATTCACAAAAAACCAAAAAAAATTCTAATTCAAACCGACACAAAATGGCGGCCGTGGGGGCGGGGCTTATGAGGGAGGGGAGGAGCCAAACAGGAAGGGGGCGGGACCAAGAGGGGCTGCACCAATGAGGAAATGGGACTGATGGAAGGGGCGGGGCCGATCAGGATTGGCGCTGAGTGGGCGGGGTCAAGGTTAGAGGGTGGAACAATGAGGGGGCGTGGCCAAAAAGAGGCTGGACCAATCAGCGTAGGAAAGGAAAGGGGCGGAGCTAAAGGAGAGGGGCTGAAATGAGGAGGGGGCGAGGCCAAGGCAGCAAAAGAACCAATCAGGATGGCCGAGAGGATGGGGCGTGGCCAAGGAGTGTGGCTGGGAAAAAGGGGCGGGGTCAGAGCCAATAGGAGGGGATTGACCAATCAGAAGGGCGTGCCCATTCTGGAGGCGTGGCCAAAAAAAGGGAACGACCAATCCCCACAATCCATCCTGAAGGGGCGGAGCTGAGCCATAGAGGCTGGACCAATCAGCGCCGTCAGTGAGGAGTAGGCGTGGCTGGCGGAGATTAATAACCAATCAGCGCTGTTAACGAGAAGTGGGCGTGGCTAACGGCGACAAACAACCAACCCGCGTTTCCCGTTGTGAGTGGGCGTGGCCACACCAGGCCGCGCCCTCTCCCTCACGCAATCCCAAACAAGCTGCTGGGCGTGGCTAATCAGCTTCCAACCAATCCTAAAAGAGCCGGTGGGCGTGGCCAACCCTTCCCAACCAATCCCAACCGAGCATGTGGGCGGCGCCATCTTTGCTTGCCCTAACCGTCGCACGGCAGTGACGCACTTCCTGCACCGCCCGCACTTCCGGTTCCGCCCGCACTTCCGGGTTCTCCGCCGGCCGCCGCTCCCGGCGCTTCCAAACCCCAAAAAACCCCAAAAAAATCCCAAAAAAATCCCAAAAATCCCCAAAAATCCCCCGAAAGCCCCAAAATGGCGCAGTACAAGGGCGCGGCCAGCGAGGCGGGCCGGGCGCTGCAGCTGATGAAGAAACGCGAGCGGCAGCGCGAGCACATGGAGCAACTGCGCCTGCGCATCCAGGAGGTGGGGGAGGGGCGGGAAGGGGTCGGGGGGTCCTGGGGGGTTTGGGGGGGGTGGGGGGGGGTCGGGGTTTGGGGGGTCCCGGAGGGGTTTTGGGGGGAATTTGGGGGATTTGGGGAAATTTTGGGGCTTTGGGGGGTCCTGAGGGGCATTTGGGGGTCCCAGGGGGGATTTTGGGGGGTCCTGGGGGGAATTTTGTGGAATTTTGGGGGAAAATTTGGGGGAATTTTGGGGTCCCAGGTGGGATTTTGGGCGTCTTAGGGAGGATTTTAGGGGGTCCCGGGGCGATTTGAGGGAGATTTGGGGGTCCCGAGAGGGATTTTGGGGGAATTTCGGGAGATTTTGGGGGATCTGGGAAGATTTGGGGGCAATTTTGGGCTTAGACATGGAAATTTTGGGGGGAATTTGGGGTTTGGGGGCAATTTTGGGGTCTGGGAGGGACATTTTGGGGGGAATTTGGGGTTTGGGGGGGCAATTTTGGGCTTTGGGGACAATTTTGGGGTTTGGGAGGGAAATTTTGGGGCAATTTTGGGGTTTGGGGGCAATTTTGGGGGGAATTTGGGGTTTTGGGGGCAATTTTGGGGTTTGGGAGGGAAATTTTGGGGGAAATTTGGGTTTTTTGGGGCAATTTTGGGGTTTGGAAGGGACATTTTGGGGCAATTTTGGGTTTTGGGGCAATTTTGGGGTTTGGGAGGGAAATTTTGGGGCAATTTTGGAGTTTGGGGGGAATTTTGGGGTTTTGGGGAAACTTTGGGGTTTGGGAGGGAAATTTTGGGGGGAATTTGGGGTTTTGGGGGCAATTTTGGGGTTTGGCAGGGAAATTTTGGGGTGAATTTGGGGGTTTGGGGGCAATTTTGGGTTTTGGGAGGGAAATTTTGGGACAATTTTGTGGTTTGGGAGGGAAATTTTGGGGGGAATTTTGGGTTTTTGGGGCAATTTTGGGGTTTGGGAGGGAAATTTTGGGGCAATTTTGGGTTTTGGGGGCAATTTTGGGGTTTGGCTGGGAAATTTTGGGGGGAATTTGGGGTTTTGGGGGCAATTTTGGGGTTTGGAAGGGAAATTTTGGGGCAATTTTGGGGTTTTGGGGGCAATTTTGGGGTTTGGAAGGGAAATTTTGGGGCAATTTTGGGGTTTGGGGGGGGAATTTGGGGTTTGGGGGGGCAATTATAGGGTTTGGGGGCAATTTTGGGGTCTGGGAGGGAAATTTTGGGGTTTGGAAGGGACATTTTGGGGAAATTTGGGGTTTGGGGAGCAATTTTGGGGTCTGGGAGGGAAATTTTGGGGGGAATTTGGGGTTTTTGGGGCAATTTTGGGGTTTGGAAGGGACATTTTGGGGCAATTTTGGGGTTTGGCTGGGAAATTTTGGGGGAAATTTGGGGTTTGGGGGCAATTTTAGGCTTTGGGAGGGAAATTTTGGGGGGAATTTGGGGTTTGGGGGCAATTTTGGGGTTTGGGAGGGAAATTTTGGGGGGAATTTTGGGGGCAATTTTGGGGTTCCCGGGGGGTTTTGGGGGGTTTGAAGGAGTTTTGAGGGGTCCTGGGGGAATTTGGGGCTCTTGGGGGGGATTTGGGGCCGTTTTGGGGCTCCCAGGGGAATCTCTGGGATTTTTGGGGGGTCCTGGTGAAGTTTTGGGGGAAAATTTGGGGCTTTGGGGAGATTTGGGGTGTCCTGAGGGGGTTTTGGGGGGAGTTTTGGGGGGTCCTGGAGGGGTGTGGAGGGAATTTGTGGGGATTTGGGGTTCGGGGGGGAATTTTGGGGGGGTTTTGGGGCTCTGGAGGGGATTTGGGGGGGTGTTGGGAGTTTTTGGGGTTTTTTTTGGGTTTTTTGGGGGTTTTTTGGGGTGTCTGAGGCCGCCCCTCCCCCAGGAGAACATCGTGAAGTCCAACATTGATAAGAAATTCTCGGCTCACTACGACGCCGTGGAGGCCGAGCTGAAATCCAGCACCGTGGGTGAGAGGGGGGCCCGAAAGCAGCAGAATGCAGCCCAAAATCTGAGAAAAAACACCCCAAAATCTGAGAAAAAACACCCCAAAATCTGAGGAAAAACACCCCAAAATCTGAGGAAAAACACCCCAAAATCTGAGAAAAAACACCCCAAAATCTGAGAAAAAACACCCCAAAATCTGAGAAAAAATACCCCAAAATCTGAGGAAAAACACCCCAAAATCTGAGGAAAAACACCCCAAAATCTGAGGAAAAACACCCCAAAATCTGAGAAAAAACACCCTAAAATCTGAGAAAAAACACCCCAAAATCTGAGAAAAAATACCCCAAAGTCTGAGAAAAAACACCCCAAAATCTGAGAAAAAATACCCCAAAATCTGAGGAAAAACACCCCAAAATCTGAGAAAAAATACCCCAAAATCTGAGAAAAAACACCCCAAAATCTGAGGAAAAACACCCCAAAATCTGAGAAAAAACACCCCAAAATCTGAGAAAAAACACCCCAAAATCTGAGGAAAAACACCCCAAAATCTGAGAAAAAACACCCCAAAATCTGAGAAAAAACACCCCAAAATCTGAGAAAAAATACCCCAAAATCTGAGGAAAAACACCCCAAAATCTGAGAAAAAACACCCCAAAATCTGAGAAAAAACACCCCAAAATCTGAGAAAAAACACCCCAAAATCTGAGAAAAAATACCCCAAAATCTGAGGAAAAACACCCCAAAATCTGAGAAAAAACACCCCAAAATCTGAGAAAAAACACCCCAAAATCTGAGGAAAAACACCCCAAAATTTGAGGAAAAACACCCTAAAATCTGAGAAAAAATACCCCAAAGTCTGAGCAAAGTCACCCCAAAACCTGAGCAAAATTCATCACAAAATCTGAGGAAAAATTCTCCCCAAAATCTGAGCAAAGTCACCCCAAAATCTGAGCAAAATTAATCACAAAATTCACCCCAAAATCTGACCAAAATTCTTCACAAAATCTGAGCAAAATTCATCACAAAATCTGACCAAAGTCACCCCAAAATTTGAGCAAAGTCACCCCAAAATCTGAGCAAAATCCATCACAAAATCTGAGCAAAATTCATCACAAAATCTGAGCAAAATTCATCACAAAATTCTCCCAAAATTCATCACAAAATCTGACCAAAGTCACCCCAAAATCTGAGCAAAATTCACCCCAAAAATCTGAGCAAAATTCATCAACAAAATCTGCCCAAATCACCCCAAAATCTGCCCAAAATTCATTACAAAATCTGAGCAAAATTCATCACAAAATTCTCCCAAAATCCACCCCAAAATCTGAGCAAAATTCACCCCAAAATCACAGCAAAATCACCCCAAAATCTGAGCAAAATCCATCACAAAATTCACCCCAAAATCTGACCAAAATTCTTCACAAAATCTGAGCAAAATTCATCACAAAATCTGCCCAAATCCTCCCAAGATCTGACCAAAGTCACCCCAAAATCTGAGCAAAATTCATCACAAAATTCTCCCAAAATTCACCCCAAAATCTGAGCAAAGCCACCCCAAAGTCTGACCAAAATCACCCCAAAATCTGAGCAAAATCCACCCCAAAATCTGAGCAAAATTTGTCACAAAATTCACCCCAAAATCTGACCAAAATTCTTCACAAAATCTGAGCAAAGTCACCCCAAAATCTGAGCAAAATTCATCACAAAATCTGAGCAAAATCAGCCCAAAATCTGAGCAAAATTAATCACAAAATTCACCCCAAAATCTGACCTAAATTCTTCACAAAATCTGAGCAAAATTCATCACAAAATATGACCAAAATTCACACCAAAATCTGACCAAAGTCAACCCAAAATTTGAGCAAAGTCACCCCAAAATCTGAGCAAAATTCACCTCAAAATCTGAGGAAAAATTCATCACAAAATCTGCCCAAATTCACCCCAAAATGTGACCAAAATTCTTCACAAAATCTGAGCAAATTCACCCCAAAATCCGAGCAAAATTCATCACAAAATATTCCCAAAATTCATCACAAAATCTGAGCAAAGTCACCCCAAAATCTGAGCAAAATTCATCACAAAATCTTCCCAAATCACCCCAAGATCTGACCAAAGCCACCCCAAAATCTGAGCAAAATCCATCACAAAATCTGAGCAAAGTCACCCCAAAATCTGACCAAAATTCACCCCAAAATCTGAGCAAAGTCACCCCAAAATCTGACCAAAATCCATCACAAAATCTTCCCAAATCACCCCAAGATCTGACCAAAATCACCCCAAAATTCTCCCAAAATCCATCACAAAATTCTCCCCAAACTGACCCCAAGATTTGCCCAAATCACCCCAAAATTTGTCCCCAAATTCCCCCAAAACGGCCCCAAAATTCCGCCTCGAGGGTCGAGGGCACCTCAAGGAGCGTCCCCGGTGTCCCCAGGGGGGGGTGGCACCCAGGGCTGGTGGCACTGTCAGTGTCCCCAGTGGTGTCCCCAATGATGGGGGTGGCACCCAGGGATGTCCCCAGGGATGTCCCCAATGTCCCCGATGTCCCCAGGGATGTCCCCAAGGTGGTGGCACTCAGGGCTGGTGGCACTGTCAGTGTCCCCAGGGTGGTGACAATGCCCCTGATGTCCCCAGTGTCCCCAATGACGTCCCCAGGGTGGTGACAATGTCCCCGATGTCCCCAGGGCTGTCCCCAATGTTGTCCTCAGCAATGGTGGCACTCAGGATGGTGGCACTGTCAGTGTCCCCAATGTCCCCGGGCTGGTGACAATGTCCGTGATGATGGTGACAATGTCCCCAGGGATGTCCCCAATGTCCCAGATGTCCCCAGGGATGTCCCCAAGGTGGTGGCACCCAGGGCTGGTGGCACTGTCGGTGTCCCCAGGGTGGTGACAATGCCCCTGATGTCCCCAGTGTCCCCAATGACATCCCCAAGGTGGTGGCACTCAGGGATGTCCCCAATGACGTCCCCAGGGTGGTGACAATGTCCCCGATGTCCCCAGGGCTGTCCCCAATGTTGTCCTCAGCAATGGTGGCACTCAGGGCTGGTGGCACTGTCAGTGTCCCCAATGTCCCCGGGCTGGTGACAATGTCCGTGATGTCCCCAGTGATGTCCCCAATGTCCCCAATGTCCCCAGGGTGGTGGCACCCAGGGATGTCCCCAATAACGTCCCCAGGGTGGTGACAATGTCCCTGATGTCCCCAGGGCTGTCCCCAATGATGTCCCCAGGGTGGTGGCACTGTCCCAGATGATGTCCCCTGGGTGGTGGCACTCAGGGCTGGTGGCACTGTCAGTGTCCCCAGGGATGTCCCCAGGGTGGTGGCACTGTCCCAGGTTGTGTCCATGGGGTTGGTGACACAAGGGGGGGTGGCACTGTCCCCAGTGTCCTCAGTGTCCCCAGGGTGGTGGCACTGTCACAGATGTCCCCAGTGATGTCCCCATTGATGTCCCCAGGGCTGGTGACCCTCAGTGACATGAAGGCCAAGCAGGAGGCTCAGGGCTGTCCATGGGATGTCCCCAATGTCCCCAATGATGTCCCCAATGTCCCCAATGTCCCCAGGGCAGGTGACTCTCAGTGACATGAAGGCCAAGCAGGAGGCTCAGAGATGGTCAGGGATGTCCCCAGGGTGGTGGCACTGTCCCCAGTGTCCCCATTGATGTCCCCAGGGGTGGTGGCACTGTCACAGATGTCCCCAATGTCCCCATTGATGTCCCCATTGATGTCCCCAGGGCTGGTGACCCTCAGTGACATGAAGGCCAAGCAGGAGGCTCAGGGCTGTCCATGGGATGTCCCCAGTGTCCCCATTGATGTCCCCAGTGATGTCCCCAGGGCTGGTGACCCTCAATGACATGCAGGCCAGGCAGGAGGCTCAGGGATGGTCAGGGCTGTCCTCAAGGTGGTGGCACTGTCACAGATGTCCCCAATGATGTCCCCCCAATGTCCCCAGTGATGTCCCCAGGGCTGGTGACCCTCAGTGACATGAAGGCCAAGCAGGAGGCTCAGGGCTGTCCATGGGATGTCCCCAAGGTGGTGGCACTGTCATTGTCCCCAGGCTGGTGACCCTCAGTGACATGCAGGCCAAGCAGGAGGCTCAGGGCTGTCCCCAGGGTGGTGGCACTGTCACAGATGTCCCCAATGTCCCCAGGCTGGTGACCCTCAATGACATGCAGGCCAAGCAGGAGGCTCAGGGATGGTCAGGGGTGTCCCCAAGGTGGTGGCACTGTCATTGTCCCCAGGCTGGTGACCCTCAGTGACATGAAGGCCAAGCAGGAGGCTCAGGGATGGTCAGGGGTGTCCCCAAGGTGGTGGCACTGTCATTGTCCCCAGGGCTGGTGACCCTCAATGACATGAAGGCCAAGCAGGAGGCGCTGGTCAAGGAGCGCGAGAAGCAGCTGGCCAAGAGAGAGCAGAGCCGGGAGCTGCAGCTGTGAGAGAAACCCCAAAGTGCCCCGAAATCACCCCAAAAATGACCCTGAAATACCCCAAAATAACCCAAATAAACCCCAAAAATGACCCTCAAATACCCCCAAAATAACCCAAATAAACCCCAAAAATGACCCTCAAATACCCCCAAAATAACCCAGAATCACCCCAAAAAATGACCCTAAAATACCCCCAAAATAACCCAAGTAAACCCCAAAAACACGCCAAAAAATGACCCTCAAATACCCCAAAATAACCCAAATAAACCCCAAAAATGACCCTGAAATACCCCCAAAATAACCCAAGTAAACCCCAAAAAATGACCCTCAAATACCTCAAAAATAACCCAGAATAACCCCAAAAATGACCCTCAAATACCCCCAAAATAACCCAAATAAACCCCGAAATCACCCCAAAAAATGACCCTAAAATACCCCGAAAATAACCCAAATAAACCCCAAAATCACCCCAAAAAATGACCCTAAAATGACCCAGAAATAACCCAGAATAACCCCAAAATCACCCCAAAAAATGACCCTAAAATGACCCAAAATCACCCTAAAATGACCCAAAAAATAACACAGAAATAACCTCAAAAGTAGCACCAAAAAAATCCCAAAAATACCCCGAAATAGGCCCCAAAATACCCCAAAAATAACCCCAAAAATAGCCTGAAATAACCCCCAAATGCCCCAAAAATACCCTAAAATAACCCAAAAATCATCCCAAAATCACCCCAAAATCCCCCAAAATCACCCAAAAAAATGACCCTAAAATACCCCAAAAATAACCCCAAAATCACCCAAACAATGACCCTAAAATACCCCAAAATCATCCCAAAAATAACCCCAAAAAATAACCCCAAAATAATCCCAAAAATAACCCTAAAAATACACCAAGATAACCCCAAACCACCCCAAAAAAGACCATAAAAATACCCCAAAATCACCCCAAAAATAACCCAAATTGACCCCAAAAAATAACCCCAAAATCACCTGAAATCACCCAAAAAATGACCCTAAAATACCCCAAAATCACCCAAAAATAACCCCAAAATCACCCAAAAAATGACCCTAAAATACCCCAAAATCATCCCCAAAATCACCCCCAAATAGCCCCAAATCACCCCCAAAGTGACCCAAAAATCACCCCCAAAATGGCCCCAAAATCACCTGAAATCACCCCAAAAATCATCCCCAAAATGGCCCCAAAATCACCTGAAATCTCCCCAAAAAATGACCCTAAAATACCCCCAAATCACCCCAAAATGACCCCAAAGTGACCCAAAAATCACCCCCAAAATGGCCCCAAAATCATCCCAAAAACCCCAAATGACCCAAAACGGCCCCGAACCTCCCAGTCCCTCCCAGTTTGGTCCCAGTTTGGTTTCAAACCCTCCCAGTTCCGTCCCAGTTTGGTCCCAGTTTGATCCCAGTCCCTCCCAGTCCATCCCAGTATATCCCAGTATATCCCAGTTTGATCCCAGTCAATTCCCAGTATATCCCAGTGCCCCCCAGTATATCCCAGTATATCCCAGTTTGTTCCCAGTCCCTCCCAGTCCCTCCCAGTTTGGCTTCAGTCCCCTCCCAGTCCCTCCCAGTGCTCCCAGTTTAGTCCCAGTTTGATCCCAGTTCCCTTCAGTTCCCTCCCAGTTCCCTCCCAGTTTATCCCAGTGCTCCCAGTTTGATCCCAGTCCCTCCCAGTTTGATCCCAGTTTGATCCCAGTCCCTCCCAGTTTGGTCCCAGTTTGGTCCCAGTCCCTCCCAGTTTGATCCCAGTCCCTCCCAGTTTGATCCCAGTTTGATCCCAGTCCCTCCCAGTTTGGTCCCAGTCCCTCCCAGTTTGATCCCAGTTTATCCCAGTCCATCCCAGTTTGATCCCAGTCCCTCCCAGTTTGGTCCCAGTTCCCTCCCTGGGTCGATCCCAGTTTGTTCCCAGTCCCTCCCAGTGCTCCCAGTCCATCCCAGTTTGATCCCAGTCCCTCCCAGTTTGTTCCCAGTCCCTCCCAGTCCATTCCCAGTATATCCCAGTCCATCCCAGTCCCACCCAGTCCATCCCAGTCCCTCCCAGTTCATTCCCAGTTTGATCCCAGTTCGTTCCCAGTGCTCCCAGTTTGGTTTCAGGCTGCTCCCAGTCCATCCCAGTTCATTCCCAGTTTGTTCCCAGTCCATTCCCAGTATATCCCAGTCCCTCCCAGTATATCCCAGTATGTCCCAGTCCATTCCCAGTCCATCCCAGTCCATTCCCAGTCCATTCCCAGTATATCCCAGTATATCCCAGTATATCCCAGTATCCCAGTCCATCCCAGTCCCTCCCAGTATATCCCAGTATCCCAGTCCCTCCCAGTCCCTCCCAGTCCATTCCCAGTATATCCCAGTTTGTTCCCAGTCCCTCCCAGTCCCTCCCAGTATGTCCCAGTATATCCCGGTCTCTCCCAGTATATCCCAGTCCATCCCAGTCCATCCCAGTATATCCCAGTATACCCCAGTCCATTCCCAGTATATCCCAGTCCATCCCAGTCCCTCCCAGTATATCCCAGTCCATCCCAGTCCCTCCCAGTGCTCCCAGTCCCTCCCAGTCCATCCCAGTCCCTCCCAGTATATCCCAGTATACCCCAGTCCATTCCCAGTATATCCCAGTCCATCCCAGTCCCTCCCAGTATATCCCAGTCCATCCCAGTCCATTCCCAGTCCCTCCCAGTCCCTCCCGGTATATCCCAGTATGTCCCAGTCTATCCCAGTATATCCCAGTCCATCCCAGTTTATCCCAGTCCCTCCCAGTATACCCCAGTATATCCCAGTATATTCCAGTCCATTCCCAGTCCCTCCCAGTATATCCCAGTATACCCCAGTATACCCCAGTATACCCCAGTATATCCCAGTATACCCCAGTATATCCCAGTATATCCCAGTCCCCCCAGTCCCTCCCAGTCCATCCCAGTCCATCCCAGTCAATCCCAGTATATCCCAGTATACCCCAGTATATCCCAGTCCATCCCAGTCCATTCCCAGTCCCTCCCAGTATACCCCAGTCTATCCCAGTCCCTCCCAGTCCCTCCCAGTATACCCCAGTCCATCCCAGTCCCTCCCAGTCCATCCCAGTACACCCCAGTCCATCCCAGTCCATTCCCAGTCCCTCCCAGTCCCTCCCAGTACACCCCAGTCCCTCCCAGTACACCCCAGTCCATCCCAGTACACCCCAGTCCCTCCCAGTCCCTCCCAGTCCCTCCCAGTCCCTCCCAGTACACCCCAGTCCCTCCCAGTCCATCCCAGTCCATTCCCAGTCCCTCCCAGTCCCTCCCAGTACACCCCAGTCCATCCCAGTACACCCCAGTCCATCCCAGTATACCCCAGTACATCCCAGTCCCTCCCAGTACACCCCAGTCCCTCCCAGTCCATCCCAGTCCCTCCCAGTCCCTCCCAGTCCATCCCAGTCCCTCCCAGTATACCCCAGTCCCTCCCAGTCCATTCCCAGTCCCTCCCAGTCCCTCCCAGTCCCTCCCAGTCCCTCCCAGTATGTCCCCCTCCCCCTCCGCGCAGGCAGCTGGAGCGGCAGCGGGAGCGGCAGCGCCGTCGGGAGGCTCAGCGCAAGATCAGCTCGCTCAGCTTCAGCCTGGGCAGCGACGAGGACGAGGAGCAGGGGGAGGAAGGTCGGCACCGGAGAGCTCCATAGGGAATTGGGATTGGGGGCATTTGGGGGAATTTTGGGGATTTTTTGGGGATTTTTTGCGTTTTTCTCGGAGCTTTTTTTGGACTTTTACCGAATTTTTTGGGATTTTTTTTTCAGATTTTTTTTCGGGTTTTGTTTTGGTTTTGGGGGGGACTTTTTAATTTTTTGATTTCTTTTTGGGGGTGGATTTATTAGGATTTTTTTTTTGCAATTTTTTTTAAATTTTTTTCCTGCTTTTTTTGGGATTTTTAAAAGAATTTTTGGGGCAATTTTGGGGATTTTTTTGGGATTTTTTGGGGTCTTTTTTGGGAGATTTTTTGGAATTCTTTTAAATATTTTAAGGGTTTTTTTTTATTTTTTTAAGAATTTTTGGGGGAATTTTGGGGATTTTTTCGAGATTTTTTTTTACTTTTCTTTTGAGATTTTTGGGGATTTTTGTTGACGTTTTTCGGACATTTGGGGATTTTTTGGGGGGAAATTTTGCCAATTTCTTAGGAATTTTTTTACCGTTTTCTCTGATTTTTGGGGGGGTTCCCAGGATGAAATTCGGGGTTTTTGGGGGATCCCCATTTCTGATCCCCCCTTTCCCCCCAGCCCCCGAGGAGGCCCCAAAAAAGCGAAAATTGGGCAAAAACCCCGACGTGGACACGAGCTTCCTGCCCGACAGGGACAGAGAGGTCCGGGGGAACTGGGGGGTCCTGGGGAGAATTTGGGGGGTCCTGGGGGGGTTTGGGGGTCCTGGGGGGATTTTGGGGGGTCCTGGGGAGAATTTGGGGGGTCCTGGGGGGATTTGGGGGGTCCTGGGGAGAATTTGGGGGGTCCTGGGGGGGTTTTAGGGAGGATTTGGGGGGTCCTGGGGGGATTTGGGGGGGATTTTGGGGGGTCCTGGGGGGGATTTTGGGAGATCTTTGAGGATTTGTGGGGGTTTTGGGGGGATTTTGGGGGGTCCTGGGGGTGTTTGGGGGTCCTGGGGGAATTTGGGGGGGTCCTGGGGGGGATTTTGGGAGATTTTTGAGGATTTTGGGGGGTCCTGGGGGGGTTTGGGGGTCCTGGGGGGGTTTTAGGGAGGATTTGGGGGTCCTGGGGGGGTTTTGGGGGGGTTTTGGGGGGGTCCTGGGGGATTTTGGGGGGTCCTGGGGAGAATTTTGGGGGTTCCTGTGGGGGTTTTAGAGAGGATTTGGGGGGTCCTGGGGGGATTTTGGGGGGTCCTGGGGGGGTTTGGGGGGGATTTGGGGGGTCCTGGGGGAGATTTTTGGGAGATTTTTGAGGATTTGGGGGATTTTGGGGGGGATTTGGGGGGTCCTGGGGGGATTTTGGGAGGTTTTTGAGGATTTGTGGGGGTTTTGGGGGGTCCTGGGGAGAATTTTGGGGGTTCCTGTGGGGGTTTTAGGGAGGATTTGGGGGGTCCTGGGGGGATTTTGGGGGGTCCTGGGGGATTTTGGGGGGTCCTGGGGGGGTTTTGGGGGTCCTGGGGGGATTTGGGGGGGATTTGGGGGGTCCTGGGGGGGATTTTGGGAGATTTTTGAGGATTTGGGGGGGTCCTGGGGGGGATTTTGGGGGGTCCTGGGGGGGATTTTGGGAGATTTTTGAGGATTTGGGGGATCCTGGGGGGATTTTGGGGGGTCCTGGGGGGGGGTTTGGGGAGATTTTTGAGGATTTGGGGGGAAATTATTTGGGGGAAATTTTTGGGGGTTCCTGTGGGGGAATTTGGGGGGTCCTGGGGGGGATTTTGGGGGGGTCCTGGGGGGGTTTTGGGAGGATTTGGGGGTCCTGGGGGCATTTTGGGGGTGCTGGGGGGGTTTTGGGGGGTCCTGGGGGGATTTGGGGGATCCTGGGGGGGATTTTGGGGTCCTGGGTGGCGGTTGGGGGGATTTGGGGGGGATTTGAGGGGTCCTGGGGGGATTTTGGGGAGATTTTTGAGGATTTGGGGGAAATTTTTGGGGGTTCCTGTGGGGGATTTGGGGGATTTTGGGGGTGTTGGGGGGAATTTGGGGGATCCTGGGGGGGATTTTGGGGGGTCCTGGGGGGTTTTGGGGGGATTTGGGGGGGTCCTGGGGGGGATTTTTGGGAGATTTTTGAGGATTTGGGGGAATTTTTGGGGATTCCTGTGGGGGATTTGGGGGCATTTGGAAAAAATTGGGGGTTCTGAGTGGATTTGGGGGGGGATTTGGGGGATCCTGGGGGGTTTTGGGAGGATTTGGGGGTCTTGGGGGGGATTTGGGGGGTCCTGGGGGGGATTTGGGGGGTTTGGGGCAATTTTGGAAAAATTTGGGGGAAATTTAAGGGGGTTTGGGGGGGGGTTTTTAGGAGATTTTTGAGGATTTGTGGGGGTTTTGGGGGGTCCTGGGGGAATTTTGGGGGGGTCCTGGGGGGGATTTGGGGGGTCCTGGGGGAACTTTGGAAAAATTTGGGGGAATTTTAAGGGGGTTTTGGGGGGGATTTTTGGGAGATTTTTAAGGATTTGAGGGGAATTTTGGGGGGTCCTGGGGGAATTTGGGGGGTCCTGGGGGGATTTTGGGGGATTTCAGAAAAATTTGGGGGAAATTTAAGGGGGTTTTGGGGGGGATTTTTGGGAGATTTTTGAGGATTTGGGGGAAATTTTGGGGGTTCCTGTGGGGGTTTTTGGGGGTTTTGGGGGCATTTGGGAGATTTTGGGGGGTCCTGGGGGGATTTTGGGGGGTTTGGGGCAATTCTGGAAAAAATTTGGGGGAAATTTAAGGGGGTTTGGGGGGGATTTTTGGGAGATTTTTAAGGATTTGAGGGGAATTTTGGGGGTTCCTGTGGGGGATTTGGGAGGATTTGGGGGTCCTGGGGGGATTTTGGGGGGTCCTGGGGGGGATTTTTGGGAGATTTTTGAGGATTTGGGGGGAATTTGGGGGGTCCTGGGGGGATTTGGGGGGGTTTGGGGGAATTTTGGAAAAATTTTGGGGCTCCTGAGTGAATTTGAGGGGGATTTTTGGGAGATTTTTGAGGATTTGGGGGGTCCTGGGGGGGATTTTGGGGGGGTCCTGCAGGAATTTTTGGGAGATTTTTGAGGATCTGGGCTGATTTTTGGGGTGATTTTTGTGTGGATTTGGGGCTGATTTTGGGGTGATTTTGGGTAATTTTTGGGGTGAATTTTGGGGTTCCCAGGTGATTTTCAGAGTGGATTTCGGGGTGATTTTTGGGGTGATTTTTGGGGTTCCAGGATGATTTCTCAGGTGGATTTTTGGGGTGGTTTTGGGTGATTTTTGGGGTGGATTTTTGGGGGTTCCCGGGTGATTTTTGGGGTCATTTTGGGGGTGATTTGTGGGGTTCCCAGGTGATTTTTAGGGGTGATTTCGGGGTGGTTTTTTTGGGGCTGATTTTTGGGGGGATTTGGGGCTGATTTTAAGGGAAATTTTGGGGTGGATTTGGGGGTGATTTTTGGGGTGAGTTTGGGGTGACACTGGATTGAATTTTGGGATTTTTCGGGTGGACTTTGTGGTTTTGGGGTGATTTTGGGGGCGATTTTTGAGGTTTTTGGGGTGCATTTTTGCCGTGACGTTGAGGCGATTTTTGGGGTGATTTTGGGCTGATTTTTGGGTGGATTTGGGGCTGATTTTGGGTAATTTTTGGGGTGAATTTTGGGGCTCCCAGGTGATTTTCAGAGTGGATTTCGGGGTGATTTTTGGGGTGATTTTTGGGGTTCCAGGATGATTTCTCAGGTGGATTTTTGGGGTGGTTTTGGGTGATTTTTGGGTGGATTTTTGGGGGTTCCCGGGTGATTTTTGAGGTGATTTTTGGGATGATTTCTTGTGGTTTTGGGATGATTTTCGGGGCAGATTTTTGGGGTTTCTGGCTGATTTTGGGGTCCCTGGGGAGGTTTTGGGTGGGGTTTGGGGGTTTTGGGGTCTCAGCTGGGGTTTGGGGAGGTTTGGGGGGGATTTTGGTTCGATCTGGGATATTTTGGGGTGTTTTGAGATATTTTGGATAATTTCAGGTAATTTTGGGGTTGTTTTTTTGGCCTGGCTTTGATTATTTGGGGTATTTTGGGATATTTTGTGCATTTTTTTGGGTTATTTGGGACATTTCGGGCTGGTTTGGGGTTATTTTGCCTGGATTTTTTGGTGTTATTTTGATTTGTTATTGGGATATTTGAGGTCATTTCGGGGTTGGTTTGGGTTATTTTGGGATATTTTTGGGTGTTTTGGGACATTTTTTGGTTTTTTTAAATTATTTTGGGATTTTTCCCGTTGATTTTGTTGATTTTTGCTGATTTTGTGCCCCAGGAGGAGGAGAATCGGCTGCGGGAGGAGCTCAGGCAGGAGTGGGAGGCCAAACAGGAGAAAATCAAAAGTGAGAAAATCTGGGAAATTTTGGGGATTTTTGGGGAAAATTGGGGAAATTTGGGGATTTCAGGGAAAATTTGGGGATTTTTGGGAGGAATTTGGGAGATTTGGGGGGAAATTCGGATAATTTTGGGTGATTTTTAGGGCGATTTTGGGGCGCTTTAGGGTCAATTTTGGGATGATTTTGGGGCAGTTTTTGGGGTCAATTTTGGGATGATTTTGGGCGATTTTTTGGTGATTTTTAGGGCGATTTTGGGGCGTTTTAGGGTCAATTTTGGGATGATTTTGGGCAATTTTTGGGGTGATTTTGGGGCAGTTTTGGGGTCAATTTTGGGATGATTTTGGGCGATTTTTGGGTGATTTTTGGGGTGATTTTGGGGCAGTTTTTGGGTCCATTTTGGGGTGGTTTTGGGGCATTTTGGGGGCAGATTTGAGGTGATTTTTGGGTGATTTTTAGGGTAGTTTGGGGGGAATTTTGGGGCACTTTAGGGTCAATTTTGGGATGATTTTGGGTGATTTTTGGGGTGATTTTGGGGCAGTTTTTGGGTCCATTTTGGGATGATTTTTAGGTGATTTTTGGGTGATTTTTGGGGTGATTTTGGGGCAGTTTTTGGGTCCATTTTAGGGTGGTTTTGGGGCATTTTGGGGGCAGATTTGGGGTGGTTTGGGGTAATTTTTGGGGTGATTTTGGGGTAATTTTGGCATCATTTTTGGGGTGATTTTTAGGGTGATTTTGGGGCATTTTAGGGTCAATTTTGGGGTGGTTTTGGGGCCAATTTTGGGATGATTTTGGGTGATTTTTGGGGTGATTTTGGGGCAGTTTGGGGATGGTTTTTACGGTGATTTTGGGGTGATTTTTGGGGTGATTTTGGGGCAGTTTTGGGATGGTTTTAGGGTGATTTTTGAGTTGATTTTTGGGGTGATTTTGGGGTGATTTTGGGGCAGTTTTGGGATGGTTTTTTAGGGTGATTTTGGGGTGATTTTTGCTGTCCCCCCCAGATGAGGAGATCGAGATCACCTTCAGTTACTGGGACGGCTCCGGGCACCGGCGCACCGTCAAGGTGGGGGAGGGGCTCGGGGGCGTTTTGGGGGGAAATTTGGGGATTTTGGGGGTCCCAGGAGGAATTTGGGGGATTTTGGGGGGATTCTGTTGGGATTTTTAGGGGTTTGGGGGGAATTTTGGAGGGATTGGGGGATTTTTGGGTCATTTTTGGGGTGATTTGGGGCTCCCGGGTGATTTTTTGGGGTTCCCAGATGAGTGTTGGGGCTCCCAGGTGATTTTTGGGGTGATTTTGGGGGATTTTTAGGGAATTTGGGGTTCCCAGTTGGGTTTGGGGGCTCCCAGGTGATTTTTGGGGTGATTTTGCTGTGATTTTTGAGGTGATTTTTGGGGTTCCGGGGTGATTTTTGGGTGGATTTTGGGGTGAGTTTTGAGGTTTTGGGGTGAATTTTTGAGGTGGTTTTTTTTTGGTAATTTTTGGGGTTATTTTTTTGGGGGTGATTTTGGGACGATTTTTGGGGTTCCTGGATGGTTTTTTGGGTCATTCTGGGTGATTTTTGGGGGGATTTTTTGGGTGCCCAGGTGATTTTTGGGGTGGATTTTGGGGTGAGTTTTGGGTGATTTTTTGGATTGGATTTTTGGTTGATTTTGGGGTGATTTTTATGGGGATTTTTGGGGTTTTTTGGGTAATTTTTGGGGTCCCCCTGCTGAGATGTAGGAGACAAACACAGTGCAGCAGCTCCTGGGTGATTTTGTGGTGATTTCTGGGGCTCCTGGGTGATTTTGGGGTGGATTTTGGGGCGTTTTTGGGGTGATTTTCAGCATTCCCAGGTGATTTTTGGGTAATTTGGGGGGGGGATTTTAGGTTGATTTTTGGGTTTTTTTGGGGGGAATTTTTTGGTGATTTTGGGCGATTTTTGGGGTTTTGGGGAAGATTTGGAGGTGATTGTTTGGGATGATTTTTGCAGGTTTTTGGGCTGATTTTTGGGGTGATTTTTGGAGCTCCCAGGTTATTTTGGGGGTAATTTTGGGGTGGATTTTTGTGGTTTTGGGGTGATTTTGGGGGCGATTTTTGAGGTTTTTGGGGTGAATTTTTGCTGTGACATTGAGGCAATTTTTGGGCTGATTTTGGGGTGATTTGGGGCTGATTTTTGAGTGGATTTGGGGCTGATTTTGGGGTAATTTTGGTTAATTTTTGGGGTGATTTTGAGCTGATTTTTGGGTGGATTTGGGGCTGATTTTGGGGTGATTTTGGGTGATTTTTGGGGTGATTTTTGGGGTTCCAGGATGATTTTTCAGGTGGATTTTTGGGGTGGTTTTGGGTGATTTTTGGGTGGATTTTTGGGGGTTCCCGGGTGATTTTTGGGGTCATTTTGGGGGTGATTTGTGGGGTTCCCAGGTGATTTTTAGGGGTGGATTTGGGGGTGATTTTTGGGGTGAGTTTGGGGTGATATTGGATTGAATTCTGGGATTTTTGGGGTGATTTTTGTGGTGAATTTGAGATAATTTCTGGGGGTTCCCGGGTGATTTTTGGGGTCATTTTGGGGGTGATTTGTGGGGTTCCCAGGTGATTTTTAGGGGTGATGTCGGGGTGGTTTTTTGGGGCTGATTTTTGGGGGGATTTGGGGTGATTTTTGGGGAAGCTTTGGGTTGATTTTGGGGTGGATTTGGGGGTGGTTTTTGGGGTGAGTTTGGGGTGATATTGGATTGAATTTTGGGATTTTTGGGGTGATTTTTGTGGTGAATTTGAGATAATTTTTGAGGGGTTCCTGGATGATTTTGGGGGTATCGATTGAGGTGTTTTTTTGGGGTTCCCAGGTGATTTTTGAGATGATTTTTTTGGGATTATTTTGGTTGATTTTTGGGATGATTCCTTGTGGTTTCGGGATGATTTTCGGGGCAGATTTTTTGGGTTTCTGGCTGATTTTGGGTGTGGATTTTGGCGTTATTTTGGGGTGATTTTGGGGGTTCTTTAGGGTGGATTTTGGGGTGATTTTGGGGTTGATTTAGGGTGGATTTTGGGGTGATTTTGGGGGTTCTTTAGGGTGGGTTTTGGGGTGATTTTGGCCGATTTTGGGGTCCCTCAGATGAAGAAGGGGAACACGATGCAGCAGTTCCTGCAGAAAGCTCTGGAGATTCTGCGCAAGGATTTCAGTGAGCTCCGGTGAGGGGGGGCCGGGGGCGTTTTGGGGAGGTTTTGGGGGGTCCCAGGTGGGATTTGAGGGACTTTGGGGAGTTCTTGAGTGGATTTGGGGGGGTCCCAATTGGGATTTGGGGGGTCCTGGGAGGTCCCAGTTGGGATTTGGGGGGTCTGGGGGGGGGTTTGGGGGGTCCTGGGAGGTCCCAGGTGGAATTTGGGGGGTCCTGGGCAGGATTTGGGGGATTTTTGGGGCGTCTCCCAGGGCTGGGGAGGGTCCTCGGGGGGATTTGGGGGGTCCCTGTGGGATTTGGGGGGTTTGGGGAGGGTCTAAGGGGGTTTCCAGGTGGTTTTGGTGTTTTTTGGGGTATTTTGGGATGTGTCGGGGTTGTTTTGCAGCGGTTTTGCCGATTTTGGGGTCTCTGGGGGTATTTTTGGGGTTATTTCGGGGTTATTTTTGGTGCATTTTGGGGCGTTTCTGTTGGTTTTGGGGTCCCTGATGGGTTTCCCGCAGCTCGGCGGGGGTGGAGCAGCTCATGTACATCAAGGAGGATCTGATCATCCCCCACGTGAGAGAGCCCCGCCCCCAGCCAGCCCATGGCCCCGCCCCCAGCCCATGGCCCCGCCCCCAGCCAGCCCATGGCCCCGCCCCCAGCCCATGGCCCTGCCCCCAGCCCATGGCCCCGCCCCCAGCCCCGATCACCCCCACGTGAGAGCCCCGCCCCCAGCCCATGGCCCCGCCCCCGATCATCCCCTATGTGAGAGCCCCGCCCCCACCCAGCCCATGGCCCCGCCCCCACCGCGCATCATCCCCCACGTGAGAGCCCCGCCCCCATCCCATGGCCCCGCCCCCACCCCGTGGCCCCGCCCCCATCCCCAAATATCCCTCACGTGAGAGCCCCGCCCCCACGCAGCCCATGGCCCCGCCCCCAGCCCACATCATCCCCTGTGAGAGCCCCGCCCCCATCCCTCGGCCCCGCCCCCAGCCCGTGGCCCCGTCCCCACCCTCTGATCATCCCCCACGTGAGAGCCCCGCCCCCAACCACCCCATGGCCCCGCCCCCAGCTCATGGCCCCGCCCCCATCCCTGACCATCCCCCACGTGAGAGCCCCACCCCCGATCACACTGAGCCCCTCCCCCACCCCTACAGCCCCTCCCCCACCCCCTGAGCCCTTTTCCTTCCATTTAAGCCCCTCCCCATTCCCTAAGCCCCTCCCCCACCCTCAGAGCTCCTCCCCCTCCCTTTAAGCCCCTCCCCCAATCCTTTGGCCCCTCCCCCCCTCAGGCCCCGCCCCCCTGACCCCCCCGTGCCCCTCCCCCGCAGCACCACAGCTTCTACGACTTCATCGTCACCAAGGCCCGCGGGAAGAGCGGTGAGTGACGTCATCACCGGGGGCGTGACGTCATCAACACTGGGGGTGGAATGTCATTAACGGGGCTGTGACGTCACTGAGGGGGGATGTGACGTCATTGATTTGGCTGCGATGTCACAGGGATGGAGCGTGACATCATCAATGGGGCTTTGATGTCATCAGTTGGGGCGGTGACGTCATCATTGTGGGCTGTGACATCATCATTGTGGGCTGTGACAGTGCCACTGCAGCTGTGACGTCAGTAATGGGGCTGTGACATCACTGTTGGGGCTGTGATGTCATCAGTTGGGATGGTGACGTCATCATTAGGAGCGTGATGTCTTCAGTGGTGGCTGTGACGTCATCACTGGGGAGCGTGACGCAATCGCTGGGGATGTGATGTCACTTCGGGGCCTGTGATGTCATTGCTAGGATGTGATGTCATTGTTGGTGTGTGATGTCATCAGCGTAGGAGTTTTGACATCATTATTGGGGCTGTGACGTCATCATTGGAGGGTGACAGTGATTGTTGGAGGCTGCAGTGTCAGAACCGGGGGCTGTGACGTCATCATTGGCTCTGACGTCGCCATTTGTAGGTTGTGACGTCATCGTGGCTGTGATGTCATCATCACGGCTCCCTCGCCATAATTGAGGGCTATGACGTCATTGTCAGGGGTTTGACATCGTAATTGAGGGCTGTGACGTCATCCTTGGTGCAGTGACATCACGGGTTATAACATCATTGGGGCTGTGACGTCATAGTGGGGGGCTATGATGTCATCAGGGTGGGGAAGGCTATGACATCATCCTCATGGGGCGGCCCGATGCTCTGTGAGTGGGCTGTGACGTCACGGGGGCTACGACGACGTCGAGGGGGGGGTGGGGCTGTGATGTCACCGGGGCTGTGACGTCATCGTGGGCGGCCGTGACATCACCCGCGCGGTGGAGGCCATGACGTCATCACGGGAGCCGTGACACTGTAACGCGAGGCCGTGACGTCACTGCGGAGGAAAGCCGTGACGTCACGGTGGGCGCGTCTGTGACGTCACGGTGACGTCACGGCCCCGCCCCAGGCCCGCTGTTCAACTTCGACGTGCACGAGGACGTGCGGCTGCTCAGCGACGCCACCGTGGAGAAGGACGAGGTAACGCCGACCCGGTGACGTCATCGCCCCGCCCCCCCTTGGTGACGTCATCGCTGCCGGTGACGTCACTCCGGGGCAATGACGTCACTGCCGCGGCACTGATGTCGCTCTCATTTATTACATCACTCCTCGGTCGATGACATCACTCCTCGATCACATCGCATCCTCCCTTGATGACGTCACTCTTTCATTGATGACGTCGCTGTCCAATTGATGACATCAATGACATCACTCCTAATTAATGGCCTTACCCAACTGATTACATCATCCTGAAATTGATGACATCACTCCCAACCGATGACATCACCCTGACCTATGACCTGAACCCCCAATCTATGACATCATTCCCCCATGACATCACCGCCTACCGATATCAACCCATCGATGACATCACATCTGACCAATGACATCACCCTGATGACATCACCCCAAATTGATGACATCACCCCAAATTGATGACATCACCCCAAATTGATGACATCACCAATTGATGACATCACCTCCTGCCAATTACATAAATCCCCCATCAATGACATCACATCTGACCAATGACATCACCCTGATGTCATCACCCCCAATTGATGACGTTGCCCCCAATTGATGACATCACCCCAAATTGATGACATCACCCCAAAATGATGACATCACCCCAAATTGATGACATCACCAATTGATGACATCACCTCCTACCAATGACGTAAATCCCCAATCGATGACATCGCATCCGACCAATGACATCCCCCCCAATCGATGACATCGCCCCTGCCGGTGACATTGCCCCGCCCCCCTCGATGACGTCACGGTGACGTCACAGTCGCACGCCGGGAAGGTCGTGCTGCGCTCGTGGTACGAGAAGAACAAACACATCTTCCCTGCCAGCCGCTGGGAGCCCTTCGACCCCGAGAAACGCTGGGACAAGTACACGGTCAGGGACCCAAACCTGCCTGAAATCACCCCAAAAATACCCCCAAAATGTCCTAAAAATATCCCAAAAATATCCCCAAAATATCCCTGAATTATCCCGAAAATATCCTTAAAATATCCCAAAAAATACCCCAAAATATTCCTAAAAAATCCCCTTCGACCCCGAGAAACGCTGGGACAAGCACACGGTGAGGGACCCAAAACTGCCTGAAATCACCCCAAAAATATCCCAAAATGTCCCAAAAATATCCTCAAAATGTCCTTAAATTATCTCTAAAATATCCCTGAAATATCCAAAAATAACCCCAAAATGTCCCTTCGACCCCGAGAAACGCTGGGACAAGTACACGGTCATGGGAGCCCCAAAACTGCCTGAAATCACCCCTAAAATAATCCCAAAATGTCCTGAAATTATCTATAAAATATCCTTAAAATTTCCCAAAAAATACCCCAAAATATTTCTAAAAAATCCCCTTCGACCCCGAGAAACGCTGGGACAAGCACACGGTGAGGGACCCAAAACTGCCTGAAATCACCCCAAAAATAATCCCAAAAATATCCCCAAAATATCCCTGAATTATCCCTAAAATATCCTTAAAATATCCCCAAAAATACCACAAAATATTCCTAAAAAATCCCCTTCGACCCCGAGAAACGCTGGGACAAGCACACGGTGAGGGGAGCCCCAAAACCATCTCAATTCACCCCAAAAATAACCCCAAAATATCCCTAAAATGTCCTTAAATTATCCTTAAAATATCCCTAAATTATCCCTGAAATATCCAAAAAAAACCCCAAAATGTCCCTTCGATCCCGAGAAACGCTGGGACAAGCACACGGTGAGGGGAGCCCCAAAATCATCTCAATTCACCCCAAAAATAATCCCAAAATATCCCAAAAATATCCCCAAAATATCCCTGAATTATCCCTAAAATATCCTTAAAATATTCCAAAAAATACCCCAAAATGTTCCTAAAAAATCCCCTGAGACCCCGAAAACGCTGGGACAAGCACACGGTCAGGGGAGACCCAGAATCACCTCAAAAATATCAATGAAATCACCCCAAAATCACCCCAAAATATCCACAAAAATACCCCCAAAATATCCCAAATATTCCTTGAAATATCCCCTAAAACCACCCCAAAATATCCACAAAAATATCCTTAAAATATCCCCAAATTATCCCAAAAATATCTGTAAAATATCCTTAAAATAATCCAAAATATCCCTAAAATATCCAAAAATATCCTCAAAATAACCCCAAAAATTGTCTTAAAATGTCTTTGGATTAACCCTGAAATACCCACAAATTATCCTGGAAATGTCCTTAGAATATCCCTAAAATATCAATCAAAATAACCCAAAATAATCCCAAATATCCCCAAAAAAAACTTTAAAAATCCTCCCAAAAAACCCCAAATACCCCTAAAATATCCCCAAAATAATCCTAAAAATATCCTGAAAATATCCCTGAAATATCCTTTAAAAATCCCAAATATTCCCCAAAATATCCTTAAAACATTCCCCCAAAAAACCCCAAATACCCCTAAAATATCCCCCAAATAATCCCAAAAATATCCTGAAAATATCCTGAAATTATCCTCTAAATAATCCTTAAAAAATCCCAAATATTCCCCAAAATATCCTTAAACATCCCCCCAAAATCTCCTTTAAATATCCCCTAAAAACCCCAAATACCCCTCAAATATCCCCAAAAATATCCTGAAAATATCCTCTAAATAATCCTTAAATAATCCCAAATATTCCCCAAAATATCCTTAAAAAATTTCCCCAAAAAAACCCCCAAAATATCCTTTAAATATCCCCTAAAAAAAACTCCAAATACCCCTAAAATATCCCCCAAATAATCCCAAAAATATCCTGAAAATATCCCTGAAATATCCTTAAAAAATCCCAAATATCCCCCAAAATATCCTTAAAAAATCCTCCCAAAAAACCCCAAAAACTCCTAAAATATTCCCAAAATAATCCAAAAAATATCCTGAAAATATCCCTGAAATAATCCTTAAAAAATCCAAAATATCCCCCAAAATATCCTTAAAAAATCCTCCCAAAAACCCCCAAAATATCCTTTAAATATCCCCTAAAAAACCCAAATACTCGTGAAATATCCCCCAAAATAATCCCAAAAATATCCTGAAAAAATCCCTGAAATATCCTCCAAATAATCCTTAAAAAATCCCAAATATCCCCCAAAATATCCTTAAAAAATCCTCCCAAAAAACCCCAAATACCCCTCAAATATCCCCAAAATAATCCAAAAAATATCCTGAAAATATCCCTGAAATAATCCTTAAAAAATCCCAAATATCCCCCAAAATATCCTTAAAAAATCCTCCCAAAATCCCCCAAAACTCCTAAAATATTCCCAAAACAATCCCAAAAATATCCTGAAAATATCCCTGAAATATCCTTAAAAAATCCAAAATATCCCCCAAAATATCCTTAAAAAATCCTCCCAAAAACCCCCAAAATATCCTTTAAATATCCCCTAAAAAACCCAAATACCCCTGAAATATCCCCAAAACAATCCCAAAAATATCCTGAAAATATCCCTGAAATATCCTTAAAAAATCCCAAATATCCTCCAAAATATCCTTAAAAAATCCACCCAGAAAACCCCAAATACCCCTAAAATATCCCCCAAATAATCCTAAAAATATCCTGAAAATATCCTGAAATTATCCTCTGAATAATCCGTAAAAAATCCCAAATATTCCCCAAAATATCCTTAAACATCCCCCCAAAATCTCCTTTAAATATCCCCTAAAAACCCCAAATGCCCCTCAAATATCCCCAAAATTCCCCCAAATGTTCCTAAAAAAAACCAAAATTCTCCAAACTCACCCGAAATAATCCCAAATAATCCCCAAAATGCCCCAAAATGCCCCAAATTCCCCCCCAAATTCCCCCCAAAATGTCCCAAACCCCCCCAAAATCCCCCCAAATCCCCCCCAAAATGTCCCAAATGCCCCAAAATGCCCCAAATCCCCCCCAAAAAACCCCAAAAATGCCCCAAATTGCCCCCAAAATGCCCCAAATGTCCCAAAATGCCCCAAAATGCCCCAAATCCCCCCCTAAATGCCCCAAATGCCCCCAAAGTGCCCCAAATCCCCCCCCAAATCCCCCCCTGGGAGCCCAAAGTGGAGGAGCCCGGGGGGAGGGGCTGGAGGGGGCGGGGCTGGGACTGGGGGAGGGGCCAGAGGTGGGGGAGGGGGAGGGGCCAGAGGTGGGGGAGGGGGAGGGGCCAGAGGTGGGGGAGGGGTTATTGGGGTCAGGGCGAAATGGGGGAGGGGCCAAAAGTGGGGGAGGGGCTGTGGGGGTAAGAGTGCGTGGGTGGGGGAGGGGCCAAAAGTGGGGGAGGGGCTTCAAATGGAGGAGGGGCCAACAGTGGGGGAGGGGCAGAAAGGGAGGAGGGGCCAAAAGGGGAAGGGGAGAACAATGGGGAAGGGTCCAAGTGGGGGAGGGGCAGAGTGGGGGCGGGGAAAACAATGGGGGAGGGGCAAAGAATGGGGAGGGGCCAAAAGTGGGGGAGGGGCAAAGAATGGGAGGAGCCTCAAGGGGGCGGAGCAGGGAATGGGGGAGGGGCCAAAAGTGTTGGAGGGGCAGGATGGGGGAGGGGCAAAGAGGAGGAGCTGTGGGTGGGGGAGGGGATGTGGGAGGGGGAGGGGCTTTGACAGGGGAGGGGCCATGGGGGGAGGGGCAGAAGTGGTTGAGGAGCCCTGGGGGGAGGGGCTCTGTGTGTGGGCGTGGCCTCCTCTGACCCCTCCCCTCCCCCCCCAGATCCGCTGATGCCGAAGGAGCCCCCGGGACCCCCCCCATGGGTGGGGGAGGGGCTGTGCCCGCCCCGCCCCTCCCCCCTCTGTGTGCCCCTCCCCCCATCCCCGCGTCCCCTCCCCCACCTCAATAAAATCCAAACCTGAGACTGAGGGGGAGGGGCTTAAAGGGGGAGGGGCTTAAAGGGGGAGGAGCAAAGAGTGGGGGAGGGGCAAAGCATGGGGGAGGGGCCGTGTCAAAGTGGGGGAGGGGCAAAATGGGAGGGGCTTAAGGGGGAGGGGCTGTGAGTATGGGAGGGGTGACAAGCGGGGGAGGGGCCACGGGAGGGGGCGTGGCCTCACTTCCCCTCTCCCCGCCCCAATCAAACCAAACCGAGGCCACGTTGGGGTGGGGGAGGGGTGACGAAAAGGGGGCGTGGCCTCATTTTCCCGGCCCCTCCCCCACCAGTAAAGCCAAACTTGGGCCGCGTTGGGGGTGGGGGAGGGGCCATGAGAGAAGGGCGTGGCCTCTTTTTCCTCCTCCCCCTCCCCCCCAATCCAACCAACCCGCGGCCATTTATGGGTGGGGGAGGGGCCATGAGTGTGGGCGTGGCCTCATCTCATCCCCCCCAATCAAACCAAGCTGAGGCCGTTACTCGGTGGGGGAGGGGCTGTGAGTGGGCGTGGCCTCATTTTCCCCCTCCCCCGCCCCAAGAAACCGAAACCGAGGCTCTTTGATGGGTGGGGGAGGGGTTTTATTCCAATGGGGGAGGGGCTTTACTCCGATGTGGGCGGGGCAGAGTTGGCGGCCATGTTGTGGGCGGGGTCTGGGCCCTGCAGCCCCTCCCCCGGCCCGAAGCTCTCGATGGTTTCCAGCACCAAGCCCAGGAGCTCCAGGAACGAGGAGGCCCCGCCCCGGAGCGAGCGGGCACAGGGCGCCTCCCATTGGCTGGGGGAAGAGAGGGGCGGGGTTAGACACAGACACGCCCCCTCACGCACTGACCCCGCCCCCATTGCTCCCCGGGCCTCCCATTGGCTGAGGGGAGAGAGGGGCGGGGTTACACACAGACACGCCCCCTCACACACTGACCCCGCCCCCATTGCTCCCTGGGCCTCCCATTGGCTGAGGGGAGAGAGAGGACAGGGTTAGAGAAAGACACGCCCCCTTTTAATATAACCATTGGCCCCGCCCCCCAATGCCCCCAGGGGTTCCCACTGGCTGAGAGGGAAAAGGGGCGGGGTTAGAAAGAGACACGCCCCCTTTTAATATTACCCATCCCCCTCAATAACCATTGGCCCCGCCCCCAATGCCCCCAGGGGTTCCCACTGGCTGAGAGGAGAAAGGGGCGGGGTTAGAAAGAGACACGCCCCCTTTTACAGCAACCCATCCCCCCAATAACCATTGGCCCCGCCCACAATGCTCCCAGGGCCTCCCATTCGCTGAGTGGGAAAGGGCGGAGTCAGTAATGGACACGCCCCCTGTAACCATTGGCCCCGCCCCCATTGATCGCAGGGTTTCCCATTGGCGGAGGGGAGAAAGGAGGCGGGGTCAGACACGGACACGCCCCCTTCACAGTAACCCATCCCCCATCACCACTGATCCCGCCCCCAACGCTCCCAGGGCTTCCCATTGGCTGAGGGAGAGAGGGGCAGGGTCAGACATGGACACGCCCCCTTTTCCTGTAAGGGGAAAGGGGGCGGGGCCAGAGATGAACACGCCCCCACACCTCCCCCACTGAGCCCCCAGTCCCTCCCAGTTTGGTCCCAGTCCCTCCCAGTTTGGTCCCAGTGTTCCCAGTTTGGTCCCAGTTCAATCCCAGTTTGATCCCAGTTCCCTCCCAGTTTGATCCCAGTTCCCTCCCAGTTTGATCCCAGTCCCTCCCAGTTTGATCCCAGTGTTCCCAGTTTGATCCCAGTTCCCTCCCAGTCCCTTCTCAATCCCCTCCCACTCTGTCCCAGTGCTCCCAGTTTACCCAGTATCACTCCCAGTTCCATCCCAGCATTCCCAGTTTGCCCAGTCTCACTCCCAGTCCCCTCCCAGTGCTCCCAGTTTGACCCAAACTGGTCCCAGTGCCTCCCAGTACAGGTCCCAGTGTTCCCGGTCCCTTCCAATCCCCTCCCAGTTCATCCCAGTATTGTTCCCAGCGTTCCCAGTTCATCCCAGTATCGCTCACAGTCCCTCCCAGTGTTCCCAGTTTCACTCCCAATCCCCGCCCAGTCCCTCCCAGTATATCCCAGTCCATCCCAGTTTGGCTCCCAATGCTCCCAGTTCGCTCCCAGTGTTCCCAGTTTCACTCCCAATCCCCTCCCAGTTCAGCCCAGTTTGGCTCCCAGTATCACTCCCAGTCCCTCCCAGTGTTCCCAGTTTGCCCAGTCCCGCTCCTCGCCCTGACCAGTTCATCCCAGTTCCCCACAATCCCTCCCAGTTCATCCCAGTTTGACCCAAACTGGTCCCAGTCCCTTCCCAGTGGGTCCCAGTCCCTCCCAGTCCATCCCAGTTTGTTCCCAGTCCCTCCCAGTTTGATCCCAGTGTTCCCAGTTTGCCCAGTCTCACTCCCAGTCCCCTCCCAATGCTCCCAGTTCGCTCCCAGTGTTCCCAGTTTCACTCCCAATCCCCTCCCAGTCCATCCCAGTTTGGCTCCCAGTATCACTCCCAGTCCCTCCCAGTACATTCCAGTCCATCCCAGTTTGTTCCCAGTCCCTCCCAGTCCCTCCCAGTTTGTTCCCAGTCCCTCCCAGTCCATCCCAGTTTATCCCAGTATATCCCAGTCTGTCCCAGTTTATTCCCAGTCTCTCCCAGTCCCTCCCAGTCCATCCCAGTATATCCCAGTCTATCCCAGTTTATTCCCAGTCCATTCCAGTCCTTCCCAGTCCATCCCAGTCCACCCCAGTCCATCCCAGTATATCCCAGTCCCTCCCAGTTTATCCCAGTCCATCCCAGTCCATCCCAGTATATCCCAGTCCCTCCCAGTTTATCCCAGTCCATCCCAGTCCATCCCAGTCCCATCCCAGTCCCTCCCAGTTTATCCCAGTCCATCCCAGTTTATCCCAGTATATCCCAGTCCATCCCAGTTCCCTGCTCACACCCTCAGCGTTTCCCGCCTCCTCTCTGCTCTCGCTGTGGGGGAGGGGCCGCGGTGGCCCCGCCCCTGGTGGGGGAGGGGCGGAGGGGGCGGGGCCAGGTCGGGCTCGAGCGCCCCCAGGGCCACGCGGGCGATGGTGGGGGAGGGGAGCGGGAGGAGCAAAGAGCAGGGGGAGGGGTCAAGGAAAGTTCCAGAAAATTCCCCACAAATTTCCTGAGAACTCACCAAAACAACAGCCCCAAAATTCCAAACAATTCCCCCAAAATGGCTCCAAAATCTCGAAAGCTTACCCCAAGATTCCCGAAAATTCCCCCGAAATTCACCCCAAAATCAGCCCCAAAATTCCCGAAAATTCTCCCGAAATTCACCCCAAAATTCCCGAAAATTCCCTCAAAATTCACCCCAAAATTCCCGAAAATTCCCCCGAAACTCACCCCAAAATTCCCAAAAATTCCCCCGAAATTCACCCCAAAATTCCCCCGAAATTCACCCCAAAATCAGCCCCAAAATTCCCGAAAATTCCCCCGAAATTCACCCCAAAATTCCCGAAAAATGCCCCGAAATTCCCGAAAATTTCCCCGAAATTCTCAACAATTCCCCCCCAAAAATCCTGAAAAATCCACCTGAGATTCCCAAAAATTGCCCCCCAAATTCCCCCCAAAAAATCACCCCAAAATTCCCCCCAAAATTCGCGAAAATTCCCCCGAAATTCACCCCAAAATTCGCGAAAATTCCCGCCAAGAATCCCAGAAATACCAAAAATCAAAAAAAGTCCCCCCAAAATTCCCAAAAATTCCCCAAATCAGGGTGGAATTCCCGAAAAATCCCCCTAAAATAAAAAAAATTCCCCTCAAAATTCCAGAAAAATCTCTCCAGAGTTCCAAAAAATTTCAAACTTACCCCAGAATTCCCAACATTTTCCCAGAAAATCTCGTAAATTCCCCAAATCCAGGCAGAATTCCCAAAAATACGCCCAAAATTCCCAAAAAAACGGCCCTGAACCCCCCCAAACCGCCCCTAAATCCGTAAAAAGTCCCCCTAAAAAAAAATTCCGGAAAAATTCCCGAAAATCTTCCCCGAATTCAATTCTCAAAATTCCCGCAAATTCTCAAAATTCTGCCAAAAATTCCCAAAATTTCCCCCCAAAACCCTCCCGGAACCCCCCAAATCCCCCAAATTCTCCCCAGAGCTCCCTCAGAGATCCGGGGGTTCCTCAAGACCCCAAAATTCCCAAATTCCGCCCAAAAATTCCAAAAAAATTCCCAAATTTCCCCCAAATTCCCAGGATACAGCTGCAGCATCTCCGTGGGCGCCGCCATCTTGTTCTGCCAAAGCCCCGCCCACTTCCGGTAATTTCCCGCCGTTCTGTCTTCGTGTCTATGGTACTTCCGGTGCCGCTCTATCCCCGAGTCCTCCCAACTCGCTGCTCCCGGCGCTCCCGCTGATTTTTGTAGGAATTTTTAGGGTTTTGGGGTTTCTTTGAGGAATATTTTACATTTTTTGGGTCCCCGAGTTGATTTTTGGGGTTCCTGAGGGGATTTTTGGGATCCCCGCGGGGTTTTGAGTCATTCCGCCATTTTCTCCTCACTCTAGAGAACTTCCTGTGCCGCTCTCTGCCTCTCGCTGCTACTTCCGGTGCCGCTCTATCCCCGAGTCCTCCTAACTCGCTGCTCCCGGCGCTCCCGCTGAATTTTGGGGAAACTTTTGAGATTTTTGGGTTTCGCTGAGGAATTTTTTACATTTTTCGGGGTTTTTTGAATCCCTGCGTTGATTTTCGGGTTCCCCGAGTTGATTTTCGTTTTCCCTCCCGGTCTGTGGTCATTCCGCCATTTTCTCCTCATCTCCGGGAGCTTCCTGTGCCGCTCTCTGCCTCTCGCTGCTACTTCCGGTGCCGCTCTATCCCCGAGTCCTCCCAACTCGCTGCTCCCGGCGCTCCCGCTGAATTTTGGGGCAATTTTTGGGATTTTTGGGTTTTCCTGAGGAATCTTTTACATTTTTGGGGTCCCCGAGTTGATTTTTGGTGTCCCTGCGTTGATTTTTGGGATCCCTGAGGGGATTTTCGGGTTCCCTCCGGGTCTGTGGTCATTCCGCCATTTTCTCCTCACTCTAGAGAACTTCCTGTGCCGCTCTCTGCCTCTCGCTGCTACTTCCGGTGCCGCTCTATCCCCGAGTCCTCCCAACTCGCTGCTCCCGGCGCTCCCGCTGAATTTTGGGGAAAATTTAAGGAATTTTGGGTTTTCCTGAGGAATATTTTACATTTTTGGGGTCCCCGAGTTGATTTTTGGGGTCCCCACGTTGATTTTTGGGGTCCCCGCGTTGATTTTTGGTGTTTTTTGGGGTTTTTTTGGGGTTTGGGGCCCGCGATGCTGCTGACGGTGAAGGCGCTGCAGGGCCGCGAGTGCAGCCTCCAGGTGGGGGAGGGGCTGAGGGGAAATTCCGATTTTTTGGTTTTTTTTTTGGTTTTTTTGGGTTTTTTTTGGTTTTTTTGGTTTTTTTTTGTGGGGATTTGGGGAGGTTTGGGGGGACTTTGGGGGATTTTTGAGGATTTGGGAATTTTGGGGGAGATTTTCGGGGAAATTTGGAGAATTTTGGAGAATTTTTGAGGGGGATTTGGGGAATTTCCGGTTTTTTCTGAGGGGATTTTTGGGGAGATTTTCAGGGAATTTTTGATTTTTCTGGGCGATTTTGGGGTGAATTTTTCACCATTTTTGGAGAATTTTTTTTAGATTTTAAGGGAAATTTTGGGGAAATTTGGATTTTTTGAGGGGGAATTTGGGGATGTTTTTGTAGAGGAATTTTGGGGGAAATTCGGTGAATTTTGGGGAAAATTTGGAATTTAAAATTTGGAATTGAAGGGGATTTCTGATGATTTTTGGGGGGATTTTTTTGGAATATTTGTGAGGGGTTTTGGGGGAATATTTGGGATTTTGGAGGATTTTTGGGGGGTTTTTTTGGGATTTTTTCACATTTTTTGAGGATTTTTTGGAAATATTTTTCGGGATTTTTGGGGGGATTTTATGGGAAATTTTGAGATTTTTTGGGGGGGATTTGGGGAATTTTTGATGATTTTTCTGGGGGATTTTGGGGTGAATTTTTCACCATTTTTGGGCCATTTTTGGGGGATTTTTTGGGGATTTTTTCGCATTTTTTGAGGATTTTTTTTTAATATTTTTCGGGATTTTTGGGGGAATTTTCTGGGAAATTTTGAGAATTTTTGAGGATTTTTTGGGGGGATTTGGGGAATTTTTGAGGTTTTTTTGGGGGATTTTGGGGTGAATTTTTCACCATTTTTGAGCCATTTTTGGAGGATTTTTGGGAGATTTTCTTGGGATTTTTTCGCATTTTTTGAGGAATTTTTTTGGAATATTTTTTGGGATTTTTGGGGGAATTTTCTGGGAAATTTTGAGATTTTTTTGAGGATTTTTTGGGGGGGATTTGGGGAATTTTTGAGGATTTTTTGGGGTGAATTTTTCACCATTTTTTGAGGATTTTTGGAGGATTTTTGGGGTTATTTGGATTTTTTGGGGGAGAGATTTGAGGAATTTTGGGGATTTTTGAGGCGAATTTTGGGGAGATTTTTTGGGATTTTTAAAGGATTTTTTGGGGATTTTCTGGGAGATTTTTGAGAATTTTGGGGGAGATTTTTTAGGGATTTTTTGGGGATTTTTGTGGAGATTTTTTGGGGATTTTTTGGGAATTTTAGGAGAGAATTTTTGTGGCTTTTTGGGGGATTTTTGGAAATATTTTTGAGGATTTTGGGGGAAATTTTTGTAATTTTTTAAGGATATTTGGGGGGAATTTGTGAGGATTTTTTGGGAATATTTTTTAGAATTTTTAGGGGGATTTTTTGGGTTTTTTTAGGATTTTTTGAGGATTTTTTTGAAATATTTTCGAGAGATTTTAGGCAGATTTTTTTGGATTTTTGGGGATTTTGGGGGGATTTTTTTTTTTTATATTTTTGAGGATTTTTGTGGATTTTTAAAAACATTTCTCAGTTTTTTGGGGGGAATTTTTGAGAATTATTTGAGGATTTTTTGGGAATATTTTTGAGGATTTTAGGGAGAATTTTTTGATTTTTTGAATATTTTTGAGGATTTTTTGGGGAGTTTTTGGTCACTTTTTAGGATTTCTCTGGGATTTGGGGGAATTTTTGTGAGGTTTTTTAGGATTTTTTTTTTTAATTTTTTGGGATTTTTTGGAATATTTTTGAGGATTTTGGGGGGATTTTAAAGGGGAATTTTTGAGCGATTTTTTGGGGATTTTAGGGGGAATTTTTTATCCTTTTTAGGATTTTTGGGGGAATTTTTTTTGGAAAATTTCTGAGGATTTTTTGAGGATTTTTAGGGATTTTGGGGGATATTTTGGGGATTTTTTTGAGGATTTTTTTTGTTTTTTTTTTTTTTAATTTTTTGAGGATTTTTGGAGGGATTTTAGGGGGGAATTTTGGGGGTTTTTTAGAATTCTTTGAGGATTTTGGGGGGATTTTTCGGGATTTTTTAGAATATTTTTGAGGATTTTGGGGCGAATTTTTAGGGATTTTTAGGGAGATTTTAGGGGGGAATTTTTGAAGATTTTTTGGGGATATTTTTGAGGATTTTTGATGACTTTTGTGGATTTTTTTTTATATTTTTGAGGATTTTGGGGGGGATTTTTTGTGTTTTTTAAGGGATTTTGGGGGATGATTTTGGAATATTTTGGAGGATTTGGAAGGAATTTTTTTGAATTTTTGTGGGATTTTTTTGGAAGATTTTGGAAGATTTTTTGGGGATATTTTTGAGGATTTTTGATGACTTTTGAGGATTTTAGGGAGATGTTTTGGGGTTTTTTAGGATTTTGGGAGGAATTTTTTGGAATATTTTTTAGGGTTTTTTGGGGGATTTTTTGGGATATTTTTGAGGATTTTTTGAGGATTTTGGGGGGAGTTTTTTGGAATTTTTGTGGGATTTTTTTGGAATATTTTTAAGGATTTTTGGAGGCTTTTGGGGGAAGTTTTTTGTATTTTTGGGGATTGTTTGGAGAATTTTAGGGACTTTTTTTGAGGGGGATTTTTGGGGATTTTTTAGAATATTTTTGAGGATTTTGGGGCGAATTTTTAGGGACTTTTTGGGAGATTTTAGGGGGGAATTTTTGAGGATTTTTTGGGGATATTTTGGAGGATTTTTGATGACTTTTGGGGATTTTTTAAATATTTTTGAGGATTTTGGGGGGATTTTTTTTGTGTTTTTTAAGGGATTTTGGGGGATGTTTTTGGAATATTTTTGAGGGTTTTTGGAGGCTTTTAGGGCAATTTTTTTGGAATTTTTGTGGGATTTTTTTTTAATATTTTTGACGCTTTTGTGGGGAATTTTTTGAATTTTTGTGGGATTTTTTTTTTTAATATTTTTGAGGATTTTGATGAGTTTTTGGGGATTTTTTAATATATTTTTGAGGATTTTGGGGGGATGTTTTGGGGTTTTTTAAGGATTTTTGGGGGGGAATTGTTTTGAATTTTTGTGGGATTTTTTTGGGATATTTTTGAGGATTTTGGGGGGAGTTTTTTGAATTTTTGTGGGATTTGTTTGGGATATTTTTGAGGGGAATTTTTTTGGATTTTTGTGGGATATTTTGGGATATTTTTGAGGATTTTCTGAGAATTTTGGGGGAATTTTTTTGAGGCATTTTTGTGGGATTTTTTTGGAATATTTTTGAGGATTTTTTGAGGATTTGGGGGGAATTTTTTTGGAATTTTTGTGGGATTTTTTTGAAATATTTTTGAAGATTTTTTGAGGATTTTGGGGCAATTTGTTTAAATTTTTTGTGGGATTTTTTTGGGATATTTTTGAGAATTTTGGTGGGAATTTTTTTGGAATTTCTGTGGGGACTGTTTGGTTATTTCGGGGGGAATTTTTTTGAATTTTTGTGGGATTTGTTTGGAATATTTTTGAGAATTTTGGGTGGAATTTTTTTGAATTTCTGTGGGACTGTTTGGTGATTTCGGGGGGGTTTTGTGCCGGTTTCAGGGTTATTTTGTGCCCGTTTCGGGGTTATTTTGTGCCCATTTCGGGGTTATTTTGTGCCCATTTCAGGGTTATTTTGTGCCCGTTTCAGGGTTATTTTGTGCCCATTTCGGGGTTATTTTGTGCCCATTTCAGGGTTATTTTGTGCCCGTTTCGGGGTTATTTTGTGCCCATTTCAGGGTTATTTTGTGCCCATTTCAGGGTTATTTTGTGCCCGTTTCGGGGTTATTTTGTGCCGGTTTCGGGGTTATTTTGTGCCCATTTCAGGGTTATTTTGTGCCCGTTTCAGGGTTATTTTGTGCCCATTTCAGGGTTATTTTGTGCCCGTTTCGGGGTTATTTTGTGCCCGTTTCGGGGTTATTTTGTGCCCGTTTCAGGGTTATTTTGTGCCCATTTCAGGGTTATTTTGTGCCCGTTTCGGGGTTATTTTGTGCCCGTTTCGGGGTTATTTTGTGCCCATTTCGGGGTTATTTTGTGCCCATTTCGGGGTTATTTTGTGCCCGTTTCGGGGTTATTTTGGGGCTCACTCGGGGCCGTTTCCCCCCCAGGTGTCCCCGCAGGACTCCGTGGCCGCTCTCAAGGCTCTCGTGGCCGAGCGCCTCCAGGTGCCGGTGCCGCAGCAGCGCCTCCTGTACCGCGGCACCGCGCTCGCGGGTAGGGCGGGGCTTTGGGGAATTTTGGGGAATTTTGGGAATTTTGGGGAATTTCAGAAGTTTGGGGACAATTTAGGGGAGGTTCGGGGGGATTTGGAGGGAGAAATTTGGGGATTTTTGGGGGAATTTTTGGAGTTTGGGGACAATTTTGGGGAGGTTCGGGGGGATTTTAGGGCGGTTTCTTGGGGATTTGCAGGGGATTTTTTGGGAAATTTTGCATTTTTGGGAGGAAATTTTGGAAGTTTGGGGACAGTTTTGGGGAGGTTTAGGAGGATTTTGGGGGGAAAATTTGGGATTATTTTGAATTTTTGGGGGAATTTTGGGGAATTTCAGAAGTTTGGAGACAATTTAGGGGAGGTTTAGGAGGATTTGGGGGAGATTTTTAGGGGATTTTTGGGGATTTTCAGGGAAAATTTGGGATTTTTGGGAAGTTTAGAAGTTTTCGGGACCATTTTGGGGAGGTTTAGGGACATTTTAAGGGGAAATTTTGGGAATTTTTGGGAATTTCAGAAGTTTGGGGACAATTTAGGGGAGGTTCGGGGGGATTTGGAGGGAGAAATTTGGGGATTTTTGGGGGAATTTTTGGAGTTTGGGGACAATTTTGGGGAGGTTCGGGGGGATTTTCAGGGGATTTTTGGGGGATTTTTTGGGGAAATTTTGGGAAATTTTGGGAATTTCGGGGAATTTCAGAAGTTTGGGGACAATTTTGGGGAGGTTCAGGGGGATTTTAGGGCGGTTTCTTGGGGATTTGCAGGGGATTTTTGGGATTATTTTGCATTTTTGGGAGGAAATTTTGGAAGTTTGGGGACAGTTTTGGGGAGGTTTAGGAGGATTTTTGGGGAAAAATTTGGGATTATTTTGAATTTTTGGGGGAATTTTTGGAGTTTGGAGACCATTTTGGGGAGGTTCGGGGGGATTTTCAAGGTATTTTTGGGAGATTTTTTGGGGATTTTTCGGAAATTTGGGGAATTTCAGAAGTTTGGGGACAATTTAGGGGAGGTTCAAAGGCATTTTAGGGCGGTTTCTTGGGGATTTTTTGGGGATTTTCAGGGGATTTTTGGGATTATTTTGAATTTTTGGAGGGTTTTTTTTGCATTTTGAGGGGATTTTTTGGGATTTTTGGGAATTTCAGAAGTTTTGGGACCATTTTGGGGAGGTTTGGGACGATTTTAGGGTGGTTTTGGGGGGATTTTCAGGGGATTTTGGGGGAAATTTTGAATTTTGGGGAGATTTTTTGGGAATTTTTGGGAATTTTAGAAGTTTTGGGACCGTTTTGGGGAGGTTTGAGGGGATTTTTGGGGAATTTTTTGGGGAGAATTTTGGGACTTTTTTTAGATTTTGACATTTTTGAAATGTTGGGGGAATTCGGGGACTTTGTTTGGGGTTATTTCAGGTGATTTTGGGGCTGTTTAGCGAGGATTTGGGGCATTTTTGGGGTGATTTTGGGTTATTTTTTGGGGTGTTTTTGGGGTTTTTTTGAGTTATTTTGTGGTGATTTTGGGTTCTTTTTGGGGTTATTTTTGGTTATTTTTTGGGGTTATTTGGGGTGATTTTTGGGGTTTTTTTGGGGGGATTTTGGGGGATTTTGGGGGTTATTTTGGTTTTTTGGGGGGGGATTTTTGGGGTGATTTTGGGTTATTTTTTGGGGTGATTTTGGGGGATTTTTGGGGTGATTTTGGGTATTTTTGGGGTTATTTTTGGTTATTTTTTGGGTGATTTTTGGTGGTTTTTTGGGTTATTTTTGGGTTATTTTGGGGGATTTTTGGGGATGCTTTTGGGTAATTTTGGGGTTATTTTGGGGGATTTTGGGGTTCTTTTGGGGTTATTTTGGGGGTTATTTTGGTTTTTTGGGGGGATTTTTGGGGTGATTTTGGGTGATTTTTGGGGTTATTTTGGGGTTCTTTGGGGGGATTTTTGGGGTTATTTTGGGGTTAATTTTGGGTTATTTTTTGGGGTTATTTTGGGGTATTTTTGGGGTTATTTTGGGTTGTTTTGGAGGTTATTTTTGGTTATTTTTTGGGTTTATTTTGGGTTATTTTGGGTTATTTTGGAGTGATTTTAGGGTTATTTTGGGGGATTTTTGTGTTAATTTTGGGAGATATCTTTGGGTTATTTTTGAGTTATTTTGGGTTCTTTTGGTTTATTTTGGAGGAGTTTTTTGGGTTATTTTGAGGCTCTTTTCATTTTCGAGACGGTTTTGGTTTCTTTTTGGGTGGATTTTTGGGTTATTTTGAGGATTCTTTTGGGGATCAAATTTAATTTAATTTTAATCAAATTTAATTTTAATCAAATTAATTAATTCATTGATTCCCCAGACGAGCGCCGTCTGTGCGATTACCACATCGGGCCCTGAATATTTTATATATAAATTATATCTATATAGTTATTTATATATATAATATATAGATATGTATTATTCATATAAAATTTCATTAATTTCACTCCAATTAACCCCGAATTAATGAATTTAATTAATTTCCCCGCAGACGAGCGCCGTCTGTGCGATTACCGCATCGGGCCCTGAATATTATATATATAAATTACATATATATAATTATTTATATATATAATATATAGATATATATTATTAATATAAAATTTAATTAATATTAATTAAATTAACCCGGAATTAATTAATGAATTTCCCCCCCAGACGAGCGCCGTCTGTGCGATTACCGCATCGGGCCCTGAATATTATATATATAAATTATATCTATATAATTATTTCTATATATAACATATAGATATGTATTGTTCATATGAAATTTAATTAATATTAATTAAATTAACCCGGAATTAATTAATTAATCCCCGCAGACGATCGCCGTCTGTGCGATTACCGCATCGGCCCTGAATATTATATATATAAATTATATCTATAAAATTATTTACATATGTAATATATAGATATATATTATTAATATAAAATTTAATTAATATTAATTATTATTAATTAATATTTAATTAATATTAATTAAATCCCCCAGACGAGCACCGTCTGTGCGATTACCGCATCGGGTTCGGAATATTTTATATATAAATTATATCTATCGAATTATTTATATATATAATATATAGATATGTATTGTTCATATAAAACTTAATTAATATTAATTAAATTAACCCGGAATTAATGAATTTCCCCCGCAGACGAGCGCCGTCTGTGCGATTACCGCATCGGGCCCTGAACATTATATATATAAATTATATCTATAAAATTATTTACATATATAATATATAGATATATATTATTAATATAAAATTTAATTAATATTAATTATTATTAATCAATATTTAATTAATATTAATTAAATCCCCCAGACGATCGCCGTCTGTGCGATTACCGCATCGGGTTCGGAATATTTTATATATAAATTATATCTATCGAATTATTTATATATATAATATATAGATATGTATTAGTCATATAAAATTTCATTAATTTCACTCCAATTAACCCAGAATTAATGAATTTCCCCTGTAGACGAGCGCCGTCTGTGCGATTACCGCATCGGCCCTGAATATTATATATATAAATTATATCTATATAATTATTTCTATATATAACATATAGATATGTATTATTCATATGAAATTTCATTAATATTAATTAAATTAACCCGGAATTAATGAATTAATCCCCGCAGACGATCGCCGTCTGTGCGATTACCGCATCGGCCCCTCCGCCCGCCTGAACCTGGTGCTGAAGGCGGCGCCGAGGGGGGGAGGGGCGCGGCCGGGGGGGGGGAGGGGCCGAGGCCGCCCCAGCCCCGCCCCCCCCCCGCGGAGGAGCCCGGGGGTCCCGGGGGTCCCTTCGGGGCCGCGCTCGGAGCCGCCCTGGGGCGGCACTTCGGGGTCCCTGAGGGACGGAGGGTGCGGCAGCAGCTGCTCATGGTCAGTGACGGGGAAATTTGGGAAATTTTGGGGAAAATTTGCGGTTTTGGGGCGATTTTTGTGGAAAAATTTGGGGATTTTGGGGTTTTTGGGGTCCCTTCGGGGCCGCCCTGGGGCGGCACTTCGGGGTCCCCGAGGGACGGAGGGGGCGGCAGCCGCTGCTCATGGTCAGTGACGGGGGAAATGGGGAAAATTTGGGATTTTTGGGGGAAAAATTGGGAATTTTTCCGGAAAATTTGCGGGTTTTGGGGCGATTTTTGTGGAAAAATTTGGGGATTTTGGGGTTTTTGGGGTCCCTTCGGGGCCGCCCTGGGGCGGCACTTCGGGGTCCCTGAGGGACGGAGGGTGCGGCAGCCGCTGCTCATGGTCAGTGACGGGGGAAATGGGGAAAATTTGGGGAAAATTTGGGGTTTTGGGGCGATTTTTGTGGAAAAATTTGGGGATTTTGGGGTTTTTGGGGTCCCTTCGGAGCCGCCCTGGGGCGGCACTTTGGGGTCCCCGAGGGACGGAGGGGGCGGCAGCCGCTGCTCATGGTCAGTGACGGGGGAAATGGGGAAAATTTGGGATTTTTGGGGGAAAAATTGGGAAATTTTCCGGAAAATTTGCAGGTTTTGGGGCGATTTTTGGGTAACATTTGGGAATTTTTGGGGAAAATTTGGGGATTTTGGGGTTTTTGGGGTCCCTCCGGGACCCACCCTGGGGAGGCACTTCGGGGTCCCCGAGGGACGGAGGGGGCGGCAGCCGCTGCTCACGGTCAGCAGCCGGGAAAATTTGGGAAATTTGGGAAATTTTGGGGCGATTTTTGGGGAAAATTGGGGAAAAAATTGGGAAATTTTGGGGGAAAATTGGGGAAAATTTAGGGATTTTGGGGTTTTTGGGGTCCCTTCGGGGCCGCCCTGGGGAGGCACTTCGGGGTCAGCGAGGGATGGAGAGGGCGGCAGCCGCTGCTCATGGTCAGTGACAGGGGAAATTTGGGAAATTTTGGGATTTTTGGGGCGATTTTTGGGGAAAATTTGGGGATTTTGGGGCGATATTTGGGGGCAAATTGGGAATTTTTGGGGAAAATTTGAGGGTTATGGGGCGATTTTTGGGGAAAAATTGGGAACTTTTGTGGGATTATGGGGGGAAATTTGGAGGTTTTGGGGCGATTTTTGGGGAATATTTGGGAATTTTGGGGGTTTTTGGGGAAAAATTTGGGGGATTTTGGGGTGTTTTGGGGGAAAAATTGGAAAATTTGGGGGAAAATTTGCGGATTTTGGGGTTTTTGGGGTCCCTTCGGGGCCCACCCTGGGGAGGCGCTTCGGGGTCCCTGAGGGACGGCGCGGGCGGCAGCCGCTGCTCACGGTCAGCGCCAGGGAACCGCGGGGATTTTGGGGGATTGGGGGAATATTTGGGAATTTGGGGGAAAATTTGGGATTATGGGGCGATTTTTGGGGAATATTTGGGAATTTTGGGGGAAAATTTGAGGATTTTGGGGTTTTTTGGGGAAAATTTGGGGTTTTTGGGGTCCCTTCGGGGCCGACCCTGGGGAGGCGCTTCGGGCTCCCTGAGGGCCGGCGCGGGCGGCAGCCGCTGCTCACGGTCAGCGCCAGGGAATGGCGGGAATGGGGTTTGGGGGGATTTGGGGGAAAAATCGGGAAATTTGGGGTTTTTTTTTGGGGGGGGGGAAATTTGGGGATTATGGGATTATGGAATTATGGGGTGGATTTGGGGATTTTGGGGTTTTTGGGGTCCCTTCGGGGCCGCGCTCGGAGCCGCCCTGGGGCGGCACTTTGGGGTCCCCGAGGGACCCCCGAGGGACGGAGGGGGCGGCAGCCGCTGCTCGCGGTCAGTGCAGCGGGAAATGGGGAAAATTTGGGGATTTTTGGGGGCGATTTTTGGGGAAAATTTGGGAATTTTTGGGGAAAATTGAGGTTTTGGGGCGATTTTTGGGAAAAATTGGGAATTTTTGGGGGGAAAATTTGAGAAATTTTGGGATTTTTTTTGGGGAAAATTTGGGAATTTTGGGGAAAATTTGGGGATTTTTGGGGCGATTTTTGGGAAAATTTGGGGATTTTGGGGCGATTTTCGGGGAAAAATTGGGGGGTTTGGGGCGATTTCTGGGCAAATCTTGTTTTTTTGGGGCGATTCTTGGGGTATTTTCGGGTTTTGGGGATTTTTTGGGGTGACTTGGGGATTTTGGGGGGATGATTGGGATTTGCGGAGGATTTTTTGGGGCGATTTTTCGGGGATTTTGGGGGATGTGTGAGGGGGGTCGGGGGGTTTTGGGGGGATGGTTTTGGGTTTTTTGGGCTGATTTTTAGGGGATTTTGGGGGTTTGCGGGAGAATGTTGGAGGGGAATTTGGGGATTTTGGGGGGTTCCGGAGGGATTTGGAGTCGATTTGGGGATTTTGGGGTTTTTGGGGTCCCTTCGGGGCCGACCCTGGGGAGGCACTTCGGGGTCCCAGAGGGACGGAGGGGGCGGCAGCCGCTGCTCACGGTCAGCGCCGGGGAAATTTGGGAAATTTTGGGATTTTTGGGGAAAAAATTGGGAAGTTTTCCGGAAAATTTGCGGTTTTGGGGCGAGTTTTGGGGAAAATTTGGGGGAAATTTGGGGGAAAATTGGGGTTTTTTGGGAAAAAAATGGGGGTTTTGGGGCAATTTTTGGGGCAAATTTGGGAAATTTTGGGGAAAATTTGGGATTTTTGGGGCGATTTTTGGGGAAAATTGGGAATTTTCGGGAAAATTTGGGGGTTTTGGGCGATTTTTGGGCACATTGGGAATTTTTGGGGAAATTTGGGGTTTTGGGTGAAAATTTGGGGTTTTATGGGGAAAATTTGAGGGTTATGGGCGATTTTTGGGGAAAATTGGGAATTTTGGGGAAAAATTGGGTTTTGGGGCGATTTTTGGGGAAAATTGGGGGGTTTTGGGGTTTTTTGGGGTAAGTTTGGGGTTTTGGGGCGATTTTTGGGGAAAATTTGGGGATTTTGGGGGAAAAATTGGGGATTTTGGGATTTTTTGGGAAAATTTGAGGAAAATTTAGGGGTTTTGGGCGATTTCTGGGCAAAATTTGTTTTTTTGGGGCGATTCTTGGGGCATTTTCGGGTTTTGGGGTTTTTTTGGGGTGAGTTTGGGGGATTTTGGGGGGATGATTGGGATTTGCGGGGAATTTTTTGGGCGATTTTTTGGGGATTTCTGGTGATTTTGGGGGAGATTTTTTTCCGAAATTTTTTGGGATTTGTGAGGAGGTCGGGAGGGTTCGGGGGGGTTTTGGGGGGATGGTTTTGGGTTTTGGGGCGATTTTGGGGGAAAAATTTGGGGATTTTGGGGCGATTTTCGGGGATAAATTGGGGGTTTTGGGGCGATTTTTGGGGAAAATTTGGGAATTTGAGGGATTTTGGGGGGAAAATTTTGGGGGTTTTGGGGCGATTTTTGGGGAAAAATTGGGATTTTTTGGGGGAAAATTGAGGAATTTTGGGGCGATTTTTGGGGAAAAATTGGGGGTTTTGGGGGGAAAAATTGGGGGTTTATGGGGCGATTTTGGAGGAAAATTTGGGAAATTTTGGGGAAAATTTGGGATTTTTGGGGCGATTTTGGGGGAAAAATTGGGAATTTTGGGGTGTTTTGGGGAAAATTTGGGGATTTTGGGGCAATTTTTGGGGCAAATTTGGGATTTTGGGGGAAAATTGGGGATTTTGGGGCGGTTTTTAGGGAATTTTTTTGGATTTTGGGGGATTTTTGGGCTGATTTTTAGGGAGTTTTGGGGTAAATTTTGTGATTTTGGGGGAATTTTAGGGATATTTTTGGATTTTTTGGGGTTTTGGGGAGGAATTTTTGGGGTGATTTTGAGGGAATTTGAGGGGTCCTGGGAGGGATTTTTTTGGAGGGATTTTGGGGGGAATTTTGGGGGATTTTGGGGAGGTTT